>NC_083325.1:21752248-22053907 GCF_963455315.2 Globicephala melas
ACATTGCTTGATTTGCATTTGTTGAAGAATCCTTGCATTCCTGGGATAAACCCCACTTAATCATGTTGTATGATCTGTTTAATGTGCTGTTTGCTAGTATTTTGTTGAGGATTTTTGTATCTATGTTCATCAGTTATATTGGCCTATAGGTTTCTTTTTTTGTGGCATCTTTGTCTGATTTTTGTATCAGGGTGATGATAGCCTCATAGAATGAGTTCAGGAGTGTTCCTCCTTCTGCTATATTTTGGAAGAGTTTGAGAGAGATAGGTGTTAGCTTTTCTCTAAATGTTTGATAGAATTCTCTTTTGAAGCCATCTGGCCCTGGACTTTTGTTCGGGAAGATTCTTAATCACAGGTTCAATATCAGTGCTTGTGATTGGTCTGTTCATATTATCTATTTCTTCCTGGTTCAGTCTCAGAAAGTTATACTTTTCTAAGAATTTGTCCATTTCTTCTAGGTTGTCCATTTTGTTGGCATATAGTTGCTTGTAGTAGTCTCTCATGATCCTTTGTATTTCTGTGGTGTTAGTTGTTACTTCTCCTTTTTCATTTGTAATTCTGTTGATTTGAGTCATCTTCCTTTTATTCCTGATGAGTGTGACTAATGATTTATCAATTTTGTTTATCTTCTCAAAGAACCACCTTTTAGTTTTATTGATTTTTGCTATTGTTTCCTTCGTTTCTCTTTCATTTGTTTCTGATCTGATTTTTTTTTTCCTTCTGCAAAATTTGGGAGGGAGGTTTGGTTCTTCTTTCTCTAATTGCTTTAAGTTTAAGGTTAGGTTGTTTATTTGAGACTTTTCTTGTTTCTTGAGGTAAGATTGTATTGTTATAAACTTCCCTCTTAGAACTGCTTTTGCTGCATCCCATAGATTTTAGGTCATCGTGTTTCCATTGTCATTTGTTTCTCAGTATTTTTGATTTCCTCTTTGATTTCTTCAGTGATCTCTTGGTTGTTTAGTAACATTGTTTAGTGTCCATGTGTTTGTAATTTCTACAGGTATTTTTTTTCCCTGTAATTAATATCTAGTCTCATAGTGTTGTGGTCAGAAAAGATGCTTGATATGATTTCAATTTTGTTAAATTTACTGAGGCTTGATTTGTGACCCAAGATATGATCTATCCTGGAGAGTGTTCATGAGCACTTGAGAAGAAAGTGTATTCTGTTGTTTTGGATGGAATGTCCTATAAATACCAATTAAGCCTATCTGATTTAATGTGTCATTTAAAGCTTGTGTTTCCTTATTTATTTTTTGTTTGGATGATGTGTCCATTGATGTAAGTGAGGTGTTAAAATCCCCTATTATTATTGTGTTACTGCTGATTTACACTTTTATGGCTGTTAGCATTTGCCTTATGTATTGAGGTTCTCCTTTGTTGATGCATAGATATATACAATTGTTATAACTTCTTGGATCTATCCCTTAATCATTATGTAGTGTCCTTCTTTGCCTCTTGTAATAGTCTTTATTTTAAAGTCCATTTTGTCTGATATGAATATTGCTACTCCAGCTTTCTTTTGATTTCCATTTGCTGGAATCTTTTTCCATCCCCTCAATTTCAGTGTATATGTGTTCCTAGGTCTAAAGTGGGTCTCTTGTAGACAGCAAATATATATATATATGTCTTGTTTTTGTATCCATTCATCCAGTCTGTGTTTTGGTTAGGGCATTTAACACACTTACATTTCACGTGATTATTGATACGTATGTTCCTATTACCATTTTCTTAATTGATCTGGGTTTGTTTTCGTAGGTCTTTTCCTTCTCTTATGTTTCCTATTTAGAGAAATTCCTTTACCATTTGTTGTAAAGCTGGTTTGGTGGTGCTGAATTCTGTAACTTTTGCTTGTCTGTAAAGGTTTTAATTTCTCTGTCAAATCTGAGTCAGATCCTTGCTGTGTAGAGTATTCTTTGTTGTAAGTTTTTCCCTTTCATCACTTTAAATGTATCCTATCACTCCCTTCTGGCCTGCAGAGTTTTTGTTGAAAAACCAGCTGTAAACCTTATGGGGATTCCTTTGTTTGTTATTTGTTGCTTTTCCCTTGCTGCTTTTAATATTTTTTCTTTGTTTTAATTTTTGTTAGTTTGATTATTATGTGTCTCGGTGTGTTTCTCCTTGGGTTTATCCTGTATGGGACTCTGCACTTCCTGGACTTGATTGACTATTTCCTTTACCATGTTGGGGAAGTTTTCATCTATAATATCTCCAAATATTTTCTCACACCCTTTCTTTTTTTCTTCTTCTTCAGTGACACCTATAATTCAAATGTTGATGTGCTTAATGTTGTCCTCAAAATCTCTGAGCCTGTCCTCCATTCTTTTTATTCTTTTTTCTTTTTTTCTGCTCTAAGACTGTTATTTCCACCATTGTATCTCCACCTTACTTATCCATTTTTCTGCCTCAGTTATTCTTCTATTCACTGTTTCTATAGTATTTTTAATTTCAGTTTTTGTGTTCTATTGTGTTCTTCTAGGTCCTTGTTAATCATTTCTTGTTTTTTCTCTATTCTATTTCTGTGATTTTGGATCATCTTTACTATCATTACTCTGAATTCTTTTTCAGGTAGTTTGCCTATTTTCTCTTCATTTATTTGATTTTCTGTTTTTATCTTGCTCTTTGCCTATAAGATATTTCTCTGTCTTCTCATTTTGTCTAATTTACAGTATTTGAGGTCTCTTTTACCTAAGCTGCAGGGTTGTAGTTCCTCTTGTTTCTGTTCTCTGTGCCAAGTGGTGAGGTTGGTCTAGTGGCTTACATAGGCTTCCTGATGAGAGGGACTGGTGCCTGCATTCTGGGGGGTGGAGCTGAGTCTTTTCCCTCTGATGAGCAGGCCATGTTAGCTCATGTGCTGTGGGGTGTCTGTGAGCTTAGTATGACTTTAGGTAGTCTGTGTGCTGATGGGTGGGTTTGTGTTCCTGTCTTGTTTGTTGTTTGGTGTGAGGTGTCCAGCACAAGGAGCTGTTCACAGTTGGGTGGGGCCATGTCTTAGATTCAGATAGAGGCCTCTGTGAGAGCTCTCAGTGATGAACCTTCCCTGGACAAGGGATTCTCTAATAGTCCAGTGTCCTGGATTCAGTGTTCCCACACCAGAACCTCAGGCCTGACTTCCAGTCAAGGAACCAAGACCCCACAAGTTGCTTCTTGGCAATAAAGGGGATTAAAAAATAAAAAAAGACTAAGACACCCCAGACAAATTGTAAAAAGTAAAATCAAGCAAACAAAAATGGAAAGAAAGAAACACATACACACACACACACACACACACACACACTAAAGAAAGAAAAACAGAACCAAATAAATCAAAAAGCAAGAGAACAATGAGACAAACAAAAAATCCAAAAATGAAATCAAACAGTTAAAAAGAAAACTGACAAAAACACAAAACCAAAGCAGAAAGCCAGCTGAAGAATGAAACAAAGAAACAAAAGAAACCAACAAAAATGATTAAGAAAGGAAAAAGAAAAGGAGAAAGGTGAAAGAAGACAGAACAACAGAAAAGCAATACAGAAATAGAAATATTAAAAAAATGAAATTAAAAAATACATTAAAGAAGAAAAAAAGACAAACAAAACCCCAGAGAAATGGTAAAAACAAAATCAAACAAAAAACAGAAACCAGGAAACACACACATGAAAAAGAAACAAAAACAGAACAGAATAAAACAAAAAGAACCAAACAGACAAATAGAAGAACTCAGAAATGAAATCAAACAATTAGGATAAAAACTAACAAAAACAAAAAAACCTAAAAACAAAATGAAAGCAGTGTGCCAGCTGAAGAAGAAAGCAAGGAAACAGAACAAATCAATAAAAATGAGTTTTAAAATACATAAATAAATAAGAAAAAAAGAGGAAGAAAAGACAGGACAAGAGAAAAACAAAGTAGAAATGGAAACATAAATATATATATATATATATATATATATATATATATCAAAGAAATAGAAGAAAAAATAAGGGAAAAGAATACAGAATAACAGAAAAGCAAAGTAAAAATAGAAATATATTTTAAAAAATTAAAAATAAAAGGGCTTCCCTGGTGATGCAGCGGTTGAGAGTCCGCCTGCCGATGCAGGGGACGTGGGTTTGTGCTCTGGTCCGGGAAGATCCCACATGCCACGGAGCGGCTGGGCCCGTGAGCCATGGCCACTGAGCCTGCATGTCTGGAGCCTGTGCTCCGCAACAGGAGAGGCCCGCGTACCACAAAAAAAAAAAAAAAAAAAAAAGTTACAGAACACAAAAATCTCAAAAGACTAAATAAAAAAATACTAAAACCACACAACAAACAAACAAACTAAAGAAAGAAAGAAAGAAAACAAAACAAAGCCAGAACCAACAACAGAATGAATGAAAACATAATAAAATTAATGACAATAAATATTTTTCCCTGGGGTCTCAGCTTAAAGTGTCCTTGTCCATGCCGTGAGCCACAGCCCTCTGCCTCCCCAGGAGGCTCTCCTCTGACTCTGGGCTCGTCTCTGGACCTGATGTGGGACCTGTGGGGGCCACTCAGATGCTGATCTGGCCCAATTCCTCTTTGTGCTTGCCCCCAACGTCCACAGCTGCCAGAACTGGGCCCTTTTCATTTGTGGGAACATTCATTGTCTACTCAGATATTCCATAGATGTAGAGTCTACCTAGCTGAATCTGCAGCTGATGGAAAGATTTTTGATCTTCTTCCTTAGTCACCCTGTCCCTGGGGTTCAGCTTTGGTTTTTATCCCCACCTCTGCATGTGGTCCACCCACAGGAGTCTGGTCCTGAGGCTGCCTTGGAGCTCTTGGGTCTGCCCCAGTGAGGACAGGGCTCAGAGATGCTATGACTGCTTGTATAGCGGCAGCCATGGTGGTGCCAAATGTGCCGGGAAGCCCGCAGCCACAGGTGCAAGAGATATAGGAAATTTCCCACATTTTAAAACATAAAAAACCTTCTTTAATATCTACCCATTTACACAGAAGAAAATGTCTCTCTATAAACCAGGAATCAGGCCCTCACAACACTGAATCTGCTGACCCTTTGATCTTGGATGTTCTAGCCTTCTGAACTGTGAGAAGTAAATGTTTGTTGTTTATAAGCAAAAAAAAAAAAAAAAAAAAGTGTCCACCGATTTATATGAATCATTTTGACATTATTATCATTTCTTTCAAAAAGTTTGTATGTGTGGAATCAGTATCAAAGTGCTTTAGAGATATACATATATCTCCAAAATACCAGGAAATTTATTCTGATAAATTTTCCTAAGGAAAGTTTATATCTACTTACAGTTCCAGCAGATCTATATGAAAGTTCCTTTTTATGAGTACCCTCTGTTCATTCTTTATATATAAAATGTGTAAATGTTTACTTCATTAATATCATTTACTTTCACATATAAAGTTTAATCAACTTGGTACCATAGGGGAGACCAAAAACTAGGACACCTAAACACAGGTAAAAGAGAGAGGCTTCTTATAAGAGATGGGTTTATGATGGATGATTCTGAGAAGGAATTAAGGAAGAGTGTGTCAGATCTATTTGGATGCTGTCAAGAAATAGGGGCATATAATGACAAAATATTGTAATTCACTAATCTAGGAGGTGGAAACATTGATGGTCCACTGGAGTTCTCATTCGTAATGAAGTAGCAGCCAGTCACATTAGTCATGAGAGGAATTTTAGACATTATTTTGTCTTTGTGAACTGGCCTTGTTTCTTTCTTGTTCCAAACATGGTTGTGGTATGTTTTTATCTGAACACTTTTGGGAATAGTATGGTTTGACTGTCAGTAAGGTCATTTTTCACATTCTTTTAGTAGGTAGAGTTATTTGCTGATTGCCTCATCTGTATAACTAATGTCAAATCAAGTAACTGAAGTATAATCATATTTAATAATGCAAAATTCAACATCAAGAAAAAAGAGTAGGAAGAGGAAATACTCTAATTTTACCATTTTAATTTTATGGAAGAATAGATATTGTTGCAATATTGTTGCAATAACTAGAAAGTAAAAGGTTTTATATAAAGTTATAATTATGAAGTTATAATTATGAATATAGCAACTGTGGCACAAAATATAAACCTTCCTGATTATCTGAAGAATTGCACATAAAGTAAATAGACAACAGAATGAAACTTAAAAAGCCTACAAAAAAAGAAATTAAAATATAAGTAATACAATTAATACCAAATATAGCTACCATATTAGCATATGTCATTAGAATTTTTCTCTATTAAAAGCAATAGATTTTCATATTATACCATAGTATCCAACATAGTATGCTACAAAGAATTATCTAAAGTATAGCATACTTGTTGATAATAAAAGTATGGACAAAGATATACTGGCATATGTACATGATAAAGAAAAAAACACACTGGTCAGATCTAAACATCAAACAAAGGAATTCTGCTCAAAGTTTTAAATAAAAGATATTTTCTAATGCTAAAAAGTATTATTCACAATGAACATGGCAATAATGATTTTTTTGTTCACTGTATTATAAAATAATAAGAACATTCATAAAAATAAGATTGGAGAAAACAAAAGGAAAAGTACACTTATAGCAAAAATGAATATAAATATTTTGTTCAGGAAAAAAATCTAATGAAAAATTTAGAGAAGGCTATTTTGTTAAAATGGCCACACTAACCAAAGCAATCTATGGATTCAATGCAATCTCTATGCAAATTCCAATGGTGGTTTTTACAGAAATAGAAAAAAAAATACCCTAAAATTAATATATTGAATTTTTATAATAGAATTACAAAGAACTCCAAATAGCCAAAACAATTTTGAGAAAGAAACACAAAGTTGGAGGCATCTAGCTTCCTGATTCCAAAATATATTACAAAGCTATGGTAATTAAAACTGTGGTTCTGGTATAAAGACAAATGTACAATCAAATACTATAGAATAGAGAACCCAGGAATAAACCCATGCATATACAGATATTCCACTACTTATGATGAGGTCACCTCCTGATAAATGCATCATACGTTGAAAGTTTTTTTTTTTCGGTACACGGGCCTCTCACTGTTGTGGCCTCTCCCGTTGTGGAGCACAGGCTCCGGACGTGCAGGCTTAGGGGCTATGGCTCATGGGCCCAGCCGCTCCATGGCATGTGGGATCTTCCCAGACCAGGGCACAAACCCGTGTCCCCTGCAATGGCAGGCGGACTCTCAACCACTGCACCACCAGGGAAGCCCAAGTTGAAAGTATTTTAAATCAAAAATGCATTTAATGCACCTAACCTACCAATCAGGATCAGCATAGCTTAAAATAGCCTAACTTAAACATGCTCAGAACACTTACATTAGTTTACAGTTGGGCAAAATCATTAACACAAAGCCTATTTTATAGTAAAGTGCAGAATACCTCATGTAATTCATTAAAACTGTACTGAAGGTGACAAACATAATGATTATATGGGTACAGAATAATTGTAATTGCATTGGTTGTTCTCCCTTGTGATTGCTTGGCTCCCTGAGAGCTGTGGCTTGCTGCCACTGTACCAAATATCTCTACCTTGGTGAAAGATTAAAAATTAAAAATTCGAAGTATGTTTTCTACTGAATGTCTATTATTTCCCACCATTGTAAAGCTGAAGAATCATAAAGTTGAACCACCATAATTCAGGGACTGTCTGTACAGCCAACTGATCTTTGACAAGGATGCCAGAAATATACAATGGAGAAAGTAGAGTCTGTTCAATAAAGTGTTTAAAAATGATGTAACCTCCAAAATGCAATAAACTAAGTGGCATATGAAAAAAAAAATGTTGGGAAAACTGAATATCTACATAAAAAAGAATCAAATTGGATCTTTTTTTTACATCATGCACAACAATAAAAATCAAATCAACAGGGGATTAAATGCATAAACTTAAGATATGAAGCTATAAGACTCAGAAAAAAAAACAGCAGAAAACTTTAGGACATTGGACTTGGCAATGTTTATTTTTCAGATGTGACATTCAAAGCACAGGCAACAAAAGCAAAAATAGATAAGTAAACTTATATCAAACTAAAAGCCTTCTGAACAGCAAAATAAACAATTAACTGAATAAAAAGACAGTCTATGGAATGGGAAGAACTATTTACAAAACATACATCTGATAATGGGTTAATATTAAAAATGTATAAGGAATTCTTGTAACTCAATAACAAAAAAAAGAAAAAATACTCAGCAAAAAAAAAATAGACAAAGGACTTGAAGAGACTTTCTCTAAAGAAAACATATAATTGACCAACGGTTATATGGAAAGATGGTCAACATCAGTAATCACCAGGGAAATACAAATCAAAATAATGAGTTATCACCTCATACCTGTTAGGATGTATGGAAATACCATTATCCCATTATCAAAAGAAGGATAACAAGTGTTGGAGAGGATGTGGAGAAATTGGAACCATCAATATTGACAAGAATGTAAAACGGGTCAGCTGCTGTGGAAAACTGTATGGAGATTCCTCAAGAACTACCATAAAACTCAGCAATCATACTCCTAAGTCTTTATCCAAAGGAATTGAAATCTGGATCTTGAAGAGCTATTTGCACTCCCATGCTCATTGCAGCACTATTTACAGTAGCCAAGGTGTGGAAACAATTTAAATGTCCATTGACTGATGAATGAGTAAAGAAAGTGTGTTATATACACACAATCGTATATTACTTGGTCATAAAAAGGGAAATCCTGCCATAAGAGACAACCCAGATGAACCTTGAGGATATTATGCTAAGTGAAATAAGCCAGTCACAGGAGGACAGATACTGCATAATTACACTTCTATGAAGTATTTAAAATAATAAAACTCATCAAAGCATAGAGTAGAATTGCGGTTTCCAGAGGCTGCTATGTCAGTGAAATGAAGAGTTGCTATTCAAATCTAAAGTTTCAGCTATGCAAGATGAATAAGTTCTAGAGATCTGCTGTACACCATTGTGCCTGTAGTTAACAATACTGTATTGTACACTTAAAAATTTGTTAAGACTGTAGATCTCATGCTAAATGTTTTTACTACAATAAAAATAAATAAAGAAAAAGAAAGACAAGTCATACTGGTAGCCACCAGAAATTAGAAGAAACAAGAGAAGGATTCTTGCACAGTCCTTCTGATGGGAATGCAGCCTTGCCAACACCTTGATTTTGGACTTCTGACCTCTAAATCAGTGAAAGAATAATTTTTAGTTGTTATATGCCACCAAGTCTGTGGTAATTTGTTATAACACCCATAGAAAATTCATACACTGTATAATGAAAATACAGAATACACTGTCTTGCTAAGGTCTGGAGGACATTCACATAACATGATTATTATATTTCTCTGAATCTGAAATGCCATTAGTTGGAAGAATTACCATTATTTTGTGAGCTACTAAAACAAAAATCATACTACCAATCGCAATTGTAATACACCTTTGATTGATACACATGCACCAATTATATGGTAAGATAATGGATTAGATTTTGTCAAATGTTTTGTCTGTATCTTTTGAGAGAGTTATATGGTATCTCTTCTGAAGTGTGTTGCTATGGTGATTTGCATTTATTGATTTTAAGATGGTGAACCAACCCTATGTTCCTAGGATAAATCCCATTTGGTAATCGTGTATAACATTCTTTATTTATTGCTGTGTTTGATTTACTAATATTTCAGCAAGGATCTCTGAGACTATATTTCTGAAGGTATTGACCTCTAAGAAGTTTTCACAGTCTCTCATAAAATCTTTGGATTTATTTATGTTTGGGCACAAATTGCTGATTTTAATTCTTAGTAAGTAAGCTATGGTAGTTCGTTTTTTATGGAATTTATCCATTTCACTCTACGATATCAAATTTATTGGCATAACTAGATAACTAATATTCCATTAGTAGCTCTATAATGTCTTTAACACCTATAGAAATGTCCTTTTTCTCATTACTGCTGTTGGCAATTATGGTATCATATACTTATTTTTGTAATGATCTTTACAGAGACCTATTATTATTGATCAGAGAAGAAAGTTTGAGTTTTATTGATGCTTTTTAACTCTTTTTTCTTCATGATCTTAGTGATTTCTGCTTTTATCTTTATTATTTTCTTTCTTCTTCCTGCATTAGATTTAATTGTCTTCGTCTTCTAGTTTCTTAAGGTGGAATTTTTGACTTTTTGATTTTCTTGCTGTCTTTTGTATAAGGATTTAATGCAATTTTTTTCCTAAGCACTATTTTCTCTGTCTCACAAATTGTAATATCTTGTTTCCATTATTATTAAATAAGTATATTAAAAAAAATTTACTCTGTGTGTGTGTGTGTGTGTCTGTGTGTGTGTGAAGAGATAGAGACACACAGACAAAGGGAGAAAAGAGAAGGTGAGACTCCTGAATACTTGAAACTTGAATTACCAGCCTTTTGAATTACTTCAGGTGCCTCTGTTTCACATTAATCATTCATTTATTTCTCACAACACAATTATAATGTAGATACTATTAATACCCATGTATTGCAGATAAAGAAATTAATGCTTACAGAGATGTAGTAACTCACCTAACATCTCACAAACTAGTGACAAGTAGAATAGGTAATTTAATCTGTTTAGTCTTACACAAAGCCTATTTTTTTAGCCACTACAGAATGGAACTTATTGCTCCTCTTTAAAAATTCAGGTTCAGAAATTTCACCAGCTTATATTTTTTTATGTATCTTTGCTCAATATTCCTATCTTGAAATTGGTAGATTATTACAATAAGAAATTTAAATATTATCTCAGATCAGGAAAAAAATCCTTCTATCTTAATTCTCTATATATTTTCTGGAAATTATAATAATAAAAGTTTGATCTTCTAGATTGGTTTCTATATATTTTAATCATTATTTATATTTATTTTTATTATTGAACTAAATTCTGATAAAAATCTTCAAGTTGCTTTCTAATTAGTTCATTAGGTTTTCAGAAGAATTCATTTTCATTTTGAAATTTTTAAGAAAGAGGTAGGCACTTACATATGCTTTTATAAAACTGGGTAAATTAGGAGGAGAGATTATTGTAGCAACAAAATAACGTAAAGGAGATTATGGAAAAAAAGTCTAGATAAGAAATGATTGAAGTTGATTATTTGATTTCCATTGAAATATAAAAAGACAGACACGCTAGGAACATGGCAATACACAAGTGTATTAAATGAATGCAATTGGTTCCTGTGGGAGGGCGTTTGCCTGGTTCTAGTGTGCTAGATTCAGTCTTAAATTATTAAAATCTGATTTTTAATAATTGCTCTCACGTTGTCTTTGCTCACTGAGCTCTATGTTTTGTCTCTTCTCTGTTCTCCAATTTTATTTTTTTTCTTTACTGATGTCTGCTCTTGTTTTATCAGTATATCCTCCTCCTCTTTCATGGAGAAAGTTTTTCAGGTACTCTGCAATGATTCTTTTCAATATGCTCATCTTGTTCTAACTTCAACAGTTTTTTTAAAGCTCTATCTATTGTTATTTGTCCTCAGAAGTAGAGGAAATAAAATAAATCTGTGCATGTCTTTTTTCCTAAACGCATTTTACCACTGCTTTTCAAAGGTGTAAAAGTAATTCTAAATCTTTTGGTGGAGAATGTAGAGTGAATCAAAGATGATTTTGAACTAGTCAGTAAGACAGGATGGCATGGAATGTTTTGAATTCTCGTATTAGTAAAAATCCCTTTTTCTGATTAAGAAAACATACTGTGTCCCAACCTCCGTAGAATAACATGTAGACTCTGCCCCCTACCCCTTTTGAGGGAAGATAGAAAAAAGTTCAAATATGTGCAAGTAGCTCTGTGGAAAACTAAAAATAATTTGGAAAACTAAAAATCCAAACTCATTTATCTGCATTTCTTTAGCTTGTTATAAGCTCACAAGCCTTCTTCTTTAAGAAATGAGAGAATGTTTTTATTGAAGAGAGATTTTACTTTTCTAAAATTAGGATGTTTTACCCTGTGTTCTTATCCAACTAATTCAAGTTAATTCATAACACTGTGATAAAAATATACTTATAAACATTTTTGTCACCTTAGTATTCTCATACCTCACTCCTATTTTATGTGGGAAACTTTAATTATTTTAAAATAAATTTGATGGCTATTGGGATATTTTTATTAGTAAGATTGTACTGTGGCTTTTTTTCAGAAATTAAAACTTACATATCATCTTCAGATATGATACGAATTAGTACCAATTTTTCCTTATTTCTGTATCAAATTAGATCTCATAACCCTAGTGTTTGAATGAAAATTCATAATTTATATCATTAGTATAAAATAGTATATAGTAATATTCATCATTATAACCACTTTGTTTATAAAATCTAGATCTTTGTCATACCTTTATATCAGTCTTTCAAAGCAAACAATCTATTTTATATAGACTCTATATGTATAAATTATTTATCATATATTTTCTTATAGCAGGTGTTTAGGGAAAATAGTATTTAACATTCCTTAAAGTTGGAGAATACTTGTTGATGGATTGACCAAAAAAGGAATAAGCCTTTGGTAGTCTGTGTCTGATATTTGTTCCATATCCTGGTATTTGATCTTAAAATCTTTATTCTTATTAAGTGGTATGGGATATGAACTAAGTCTGCAAGCATACCCAGCAGGGACATTTTCTGTTCGGTATTTTCTTTCATTTCTCAAAGCCACTGAATCAGATTTTCATATCTTTTTTTCTTCTTCTTCTTTATTTGTTTGGCCTGGATCTTATGACCCATTTACAATGGAATTATTTTATTATTAAACTTATAGCCACAGAGAAATTAACCTCATTCTATTTGGTATTGCTAGATTTGTCCTTGGGTTTTCCATTACTATTGATTTTTGAGCAGAGAAAAGAGATCCAGAATGAGGGATCTCCATTTGTCCAGTGGCTTACCCTGACCTCTGAAATGAAAGATTGTAATGGAGCTCTACCATAGTCTCCTCTATTGATTTCCTACCACACAGAAACACTGTAATACAATTGGAGGCTGGGAGTCATTTTAATCTCTTCTTCCATTTGGCCTCATTGAATCTAACTCTCAAAGAAACTGCTTAATGCAGGTTCTGTGTATGGAATCATGCTATCATTTTTTAAAACTACTCACAGTTCATTCATTTTAATATATTCATTTATCTCTACTAGTCAGTACTTAGGAAGAGAGGATCTAAATGTTTGCCCTCAAATTGTCATTTTTCTTAGATGTATAATTTATCTTGTTTTGATGTCTTGTCATCAAACACTAACATCTATTATTGGTCTGTGTCATGTTAATACACTGACAGTCCCAGGAGCTATTGTGGTTTATGAGACTATTTTATCTTCCTATAAATTGTCCCAGGACAGTGTGCTTTTCCTGGCTTCTAGGCTATCACTTCTCTGTACTCTCTGTGTCTCCAGATACCAGTCAATCTCCTCCTACTATCTTCCTGATTTTAATATGCTGAGGGATTAGATAACAGGTATTAAATTTGTCTTTCTTAGAATTGAATTTTACAAAGACACTTCCAGAATAAACAACATTTTTCTTTAACATATAAATTGTTATGTCTATTTCTGGTGGTATTTAATAAGATTTTGTGTGTGTGTGTGTGTGTGTTTTTTTTTTTTTGGCTTCTTTTTTCTTGATTATTGTCACATGAACTTTTGAACAAAAACTCAGACCTAGTTTGGGGAAGTATTATTCTACAATTCTTAATTGTACTCTATAATGAACAAACAATAAAGGCTATCTGAACTCTACCTGTGGCAAATACTAAAATAGGGATGATACAAATACTGAAAAAGTTGGTTCAATACCAACATGTTCAACATAAATGTTCAAACAAATAATAATCTGTGAAGGATCTTTTGTAAATACATAAACAATTTCATTTGATTTAATATACAATCTTATAATTATTATGCACTCTCATCAGTCCACTTTGCTAGATAACAAATGTAGATGTTAAGATAAATAAAGGGTATTCATGTTTTATGAACAACCCAATTGCTAATGGACACAGTTAGGGTTCAAACGAACTACAAATATGTTCAGAGAAATGCCTCTCTGGGTTTGCTAGAGAAACACAACCAGTGATTGATATATATCAGAGAGCTCTCTCTCTCTCTTTATTATGAGAAATTGCCTGACACAATTATGGAGGTTGAAATATCCCAATATCTGCTGACTGCCCACTGGAGACACTGGAAAGTTGGTGGTGTAATTCAATCTAAGTCTGAAGACTTGAGAACTAGGGAAACCCCTGATATAAATCTCAGTCCAAGGGTTCCCTTTTCACCACACCCTTTTCAGCATTTATTGTTTCTAGCTTTTTGATGATGGCCATTCTGCCTGGCGTAAGGTGATATCTCATTATAGTTTTGATTTGCATTTCTCTAATAATTAGTGATGTTGAGCATCTTTTCATGTGAATCTTGGACATCTGTATGTCTTGTTTGGTGAAATGTCTATTTAGGTCTTCTGCCCATTTTTTTTTTTTTTTTTTTTGCGGTACGTGGGCCTCTCACTGTTGTGGCCTCTCCCATTGTGGAACACAGGCTCCGGACGCGCAGGCTCAGCAGCCATGGCTCACGGGCCCAGCCGCTCCACGGCATGTGGGATCTTCCCAGACCGGGTCACGAACCCGTGTCCCCTGCATCAGCAGGCGGACTCTCAACCACTGCGCCACCAGGGAAGCCCTCTTCTTCCCATTTTTTAACTGGATTGTCTGCTTTCTTGATATTGAGCTCTATGAGCTGTTTGTATATTTTGGAGATTAATTCATTCTCTGTTGTTTCATTTGCAAATATTTTCCTCCAATTCTGAGGGTTATCTTTTTGTCTTGTTTATGATTTCCTTTGCTGTGCAAAAGCTTTTAAGTTTAATTAAGTCCCATTTGTTTATTTTTGTTTTTATTTCTGTTACTCTAGGAGGTGGGTCAAAAAAGATATTGCTGTGGTTTATGTCAGAGAGTGTTTTTCCTATGTTTTCCTCTAAGAGTTTTACAGTTTCTGGTCTTACATTTAGGTCTTTAATCTATCTGGAGTTTATTTTTGTGTATGGTGTTAAGAAGTGTTCTAATTTCATTCTTTACATGTAGCTGTCCAGTTTTCCCAGCACCACATATTGAAGAAACTGTCTTTTCTCCATTATATGTTCTTGCCTCCTTTGTCATAAATTAGGTGCCCATATGCGTTTGGGTTTATCTCTGGACATTGTATCCTGTACCATTGATCTATATTTCTGTTTTTGTGCCAGTACCATACTGTCTTGATTACTGTAGCTTTGTGGTATAGTTTGAAGTCAGCGAGCCTGATTCCTCCAACTCTGTTTTTCTTTCCCAAGATTGTTTTGGCTATTCAGGATCTTTTGTGTTTCCATATGAATTGTAAGAATTTTGTTCTAATTCTGTGAAGAATGCCATTGATAGTTTGATAGGGATTGCATTGAATCTGTAGATTGCTTTGGGTAGTATAGTTATTTTCACAATATTGATTCTTCCAATTCTTCCATATTTGATTTCTTTCATCAGTGTTTTATAGTTTTCTGAGTACAAGTATTTCACTTCCTTAGGCAGGTTTATTCCTAGGTATTTTATTCTTTTTGTTGAAATGGTAAATGAGTGTGTTTCTTTAATTTCTCTGTCTGAATTTTTGCTGTTGGTGTATAGGAATGCCAGAGATTTCTGTGCATTAATTTCCTATCCTGCAACCTTACGAAATTCATTGATTAGTTCTAGTAATGTTCTGGTGGCATCTTTAGGATTTTCTATTTATAATATCATGTCATCGGCAAATAGTGACAATTTTACTTCTTTTTTCCAATTTGTATTACTTTTATTTCTTTTTATCCTTTGATTGCTGTGTCTAGAACTCCAAAACTATGTTAAACAAGTATGGAGAGAGTGGGCATGCTTGTCTTCTTCCTTAACCTAGTGGAAATGCTTTCAGTTTTTCACCATGGAGTATGATGCTTGCTGTGGGCTTGTGATATATGGCCTTAATTATGTTGAGGTAGGCTCCCTCTATGCCCATTTTCTGGAGAGTTTTTCTCATAAATGGGTGTTGAATTTTGTCAAAAGCTTCTTCTGCATCTATTGAGATGATCATATGGTTTTTACTCCTTAATTTGTTAATGTGGTGTATTACATTGATTGATTTGCATATATTGAAGAATCCTTGCATCCCTGGGATAAATCCCATTTGATCATGGTGTATGACACATTTAATGTGCTGTTGGATTCTGTTTGCTAGTATTTTGTTCAGGATATTTGCATCTATGTTCATCAGTGATATTGGTCTACAATTTTCTTTATTTGTAATATCTTTTTCTGGTTTTGGTATCAGGGTGATGGTGGCTTTGTAGAATTAATTTGGGAGTGCTTTTCTCTGTGCAAATTTTTGGAAGAGGTTGAGAAGGATCAGTGTTAGTTCTTCTCTAAAGGTTTAAAGAATTCTCTTGTGAAGCCATCTGGTCCTGGACTTTTGTTTGTTGGAAGATTTTTGATTAAGGTTGCAATTTCATTACTTGTGATAGGTCTGTTTATATTTTCTAATTCTTCCTGGTTCAGTCTTAAAAAATTGTGCCTTTCCAAGAATTTGTCTATTTCTTTGTGGGTGTCCATTTTATTGGCATATAGTTGTTTGTAGTAGTCTCTAATAATCCTTTGTTTTTCTGTAGTCTCTGTTGTTATTTCTCCTTTTTCATTTCTAATTTTATTGATTTGCATCCTCTCCCTTTTTACTTGATGAGTCTGGCTAAGGGTTTATCAATATTTTTTACCTTCTCAAAGAACCAGCTTTTAATTTTATTGATCTTTGCTATTGTTTTCTTCATTTATATTTCATTTATTTCTGCTCTGATCATTATGATTTATTTCCTTCTACTGACTTTGGGTTTCCTTTGTTCTTCTTTCTCTAGTTGTTGTAAGTGTAGGGTTAGATTGTTTATTTGAAATTTTTCTTGTTTCTTGAGGTGAGATTGAATTGCTATAAACTTCCCTCTTAGAACTGCTTTTGTTGTATCCCATAGGTTTTGGGTCATTGTGTTTACATTGTCATTTTTTTCTATGTATTTTTTTATTTCTTCTTTGATTTCTTCAGTGATCTCTGGTTATTTAGTAGAACACTGTTTAGACTCCATGTATTTGTGTTTTTTACAGTTTTTTTCTCCTGTAATTGATTTACCATCTAATAGTGTTGTGGTCAGAAAAGATACTTGATATGATTTCAATTTTCTTAAATTTTCCAAGGCTTGATTTGTGACCCAAGATATAATCTATCCTGGAGAATGTTCTATGTGTACTTGAGAAGAAAGCATATTCTGCCACTTTTGGGTGGAATGTTCTATAAATATCAATTAGATCTCTCTGGTCTATTGCATCATTTAAAGCTTGTGTACCCTTATTTATTTTCTTTTGGATCATCTGTCCATTGGTTAAATTGGGATGTTAAAGTCCCCTACTATTATTGTGTTACTGTTGATTTCTCCTTTCATGGTTGTTAGCATTTACCTTATTTATTGGAGTGCTCCTATGTTGGGTGTGTAACCATTTATAATTGTTATATCTTCTTGGATTGGTCCCTTGATCATTATGTAGTGTCCCTCCTTATCTCTTGTAATAGCCTTTATTTTAAAGTCTATTTTAACTGATATGAGTATTGCTACTCCAGCTCTTTTGATTTCCATTTTCATGGAATACCTTTTTCCATCCCTTCACTTTCAGTGTGTATGTGTCTCTAGGTCTGAAGTGGGTTTCCTGTAGATGGCATATATATAGGTCTTGTTTTTGCATCCAATCAACCAGTCTGTGTCTTTTGGTTGGGGCATTTAATACATTTTCATTCAAGGTTATTATCATATATGTTCTTTTTACAATTTCCTTAATTGTTTTGGGTTTGTTTTTGTGAGTCTTTTTCTTCCTTTGTGTTTCCCACTTAGATAAGTTTCTTTAGTATTTGTTGTAGAGCTGGTTTGGTGGTGTTGAATTCTCTTAGCTTTTTTCTGAAAAGCTTTTGACTTCTCCAATGAATCTGAATGAGATCCTTGCTGGGTAGAGTAATCTTGGTTGTAGGTTTTTTTCTTTCATCACTTTAAGTATATCCTGCAACTCCCTTCTGGTCTGCAGTGTTTCCACTGAAAAGTCAGCTGATAACCTTATGGGGATTACTTTGTATGTTATTTTTTGTTTTTCCCTTGCTGTTTTTAATATTTTTTTCTTTGAATTTAATTTTTGGTAGTTTGGTTAATATGTGTCTTGGTGTGCTTTTCCTAGGGTTTATCCTGCATGGGACTCTGTGCTTCCTGGACTTGGGTGACTATTTCCTTTTCCATGTTAGGGAAATTTTTCACTATAATCTCTTCAAATATTTTCTCAGACCCTTTCTATTTCTCATCTTCTTCTGGAACCCCTATAATCTGAATGTTGGTGTGTTTAGTGTGGTCCCAGAGGTCTCTGATATAGTCTTCAACTCTTTTCATTCTTTTTTCTTTATTCTGCTTCTTGACAGTTATTTCCACCATTTTGTCTTCCAGCTCATTTATTCGTTCTTCTGCCTCTCTTATTCTGTTATTGATTCCTTCTAGTTTATTTTTCATTTTAGTTATTGTGTTGTTCATCTCAGTTTGTTTGTTCTTTAGTTCTTCTAGATCTTTATTAATCATTTCTTGTATTTACTCAATCTGTGCTTCCATTCTATTTCTGAGATCCTGGATCATCTTTACTATCATTACTCTGAATTCTTTTTCAGGTAGGTTGTCTGTTTCCTCTTCATTTATTTGTTCTTGTAGTTTTTTACCTTGCTCCTTCATCTGTGACATATTTTTGACCTTCTCATTTTTTTTTTTTTTTAATGAGTGAGATTGTGTTCCTGTTTTATTGGTTGTTTGACCTGAGGTTTCCAACACTGGAGTTTGTAGGCTATTGGATAGAGCTGGGTCTTGGTCCTGAGATGAGGAACACTGTGAGACCTCACTCTGATGAATATTCCCTGGGTTCTGAGGTTCTCTGTTATTCCAGCAGTTCAGACTTGGAGTTCCCACCACAGGAGCTTCCCCCTGACTGCAGGCTTGTGAATCAAGATCCCACAAGCTGCACGGGGTGGCAAAAAAAAAAAAAAAAAAAAAAAGAGTAAAGTAACAAAGTAAAAAACAAAAGTAGACTAGGAAAAAAACAAATGTGTTAGAAAGAATGTAAAAATAAAAATATAGATGAATCAACTAGTGGAAGGTACATCAGTATCACAATAGTAAAAAAGAGGAGGAGGGAAATAAAAAAAAAGGGGGGGGAAGTGGGAAGGCCTTGGATGTGGAGAGTGGTGTCTAAACAAGGGTGAGGTTTGGGTGGTGGGCAGGACCAATGCTCAGGACCCCACAGGGTTAGAAAAGGCCCTGCATCTATGGGGGATGGGGCTTAGGCTCAAGGAACAGAGGGGTCCAAGGTTTGTTCCCCAACCCAGTCTCAGAGGGCAGGGGACCTCACCTGGGAGTCCAGCAGGCTTCCTGGGCTTGAGTTGTCCTCACAAACACCATCCTCTCCTCTCCTACTCCTCCAGTCTGGCATCTGGGAGGGCCCCTCCCACCTGCCTCTCCTTTTTTCCCCCGGCCTCCTTCCTATGCCCCCAAGGACCCACGTGACCTGGAGGGAGATTTGGAGAGCAGGGGATCAGCCTGGGAGTTCAGCAGGCTCCTAGTCCCCAAGTGGATGAGGCAAATGCCCTCTGCTCCTCCTGCAGGGCCCCTCCCACCCACCACTCCTGATCTCCCCTGCCTCTCTTTTATGCTCTCAGGACACACGCAGCCTGGATGGGGCTTTGGATGGTGGAGAAGTGGCTTGGGAGTTCAGCAGGCTCCCCTGCCTGGGTGGCCAGGCTATTGTCCTCTGCTCCTCTCCCGCTTTTCCTGGAGAGTCCCTCTCACCTGCCTCTGCTGATCTCCCTGGCTTCAGGGGCACTGATCTTGTCTGGCCTCTACTTCTCCTCCAACCTTGGTCCCCCTACTTCCTAATGGTTCACTTTGGAGTTCCTCCCAACCCCTTGGGGGTCAGAGTCCCCCACCAGCAGCCAGCAGGCTCCCTAGTTGTCTGGAGTTTTCAAGAAAGATAATTCTGTGCTTTGGAGTGAGCATTGAGTGGATATTGAAGATGAATTGTACTACTAAAATAATATGGTAAAGATATCCACTCTCATCAGTTCTTTTCAACATAATACTGAAACACCTACCCAGACAGGGAAGAAAAATAAAGAAAAGGAATTCAAATCAGAGAAGAAGTAATTAAATTGTCTCTGCAGGTGACATGATCCTATATATAGAAAATCCTGAAGCCTCCATCAGAAAGAACTGTTAGAACAAATTCCACAAAATTGCAGGATACAAAATCAACATATAAAAATCAGTTGTCTTTTTATAACTAACAATAAACTGTCTGTAAGAAATTAAGAAAACAATTATATTTATAATAGTGTCAAAAATAATAAAATTCTGGGAATAAATTTAGCTAAGTATCTGAAAGATCTATATATTGAAATCTATAAAACACTGTTGAAAAATAGAAGACAAAAATAAATAGAAAGATATCCTGTGTTCATGGATTGAAAGGATAAATTGTTAAAATATCCATAATATCCAAAGTAATCTACAGATTCAATGCAATTCCTATGAAAATCTAAATCACATTTTCCACAGAAATGGAAAAAAAAAATCCTAAAATTAATATGGAACTATGAAAGATGCTGAATAGCCAAAGAAATCTTGAGAAAGAACAAGAAAGCTAGAGATATAACACTTCTTAATTTTGAAGCTATATTATCAGGCTATTACAAGATATTATAAGCCTATATTATCAAAGTAGTATTGAACTGGCATAAAAAAAGACACAGAGACCAATGGAACAGAATAGAGAGCCCAGAAATAAATTCACACACACACAGGCAATTAATCTTGGACAAGGGCACTAAAAATACACAATGAGGAAAGAAAAGTCTGTTGAATAAATGGTGTTGAGAAAACTGGATAGTCATATACAAAAAATGTGAAATTGGAATCTGATCTTATACCACTCACAAAAATTACTGGAAATGAATTGAAGCTTAAATGTAATATCTGTAATAATAAAAATTCCCAAAGAAAACATAAAGGAAAATCTTCATGACATTGTTCTTGGCAATGATTTCTTGGTTATACAACAAAAACACAGGTAATAAAATAAAAAATAAACAAGTGGAACTATATCAAAATAAAAATCTATGCACAACAAGGAGAAAATCAGCAAAATAGAATTACAAACTATGGAATGGGAGAAAGTATTTGCAAGTCATATATCTGTCAAAGAGTTAATATCCAAAATATCTAAGGAACTTATACAACTCAATGACAAAATCATCATCACATCATCATCATCATCATCTAATTAAAACTGGGCAAAAGATGTGAATAGATATTTTTCCAGAGATGATATGTAAATGACCAAAAGATATCTAAAAAGATGCGCAAAATCAGTAATTATTAGAGAAATGCAAATCAAAACATAATGAGATATCACCTCACACCTATTAGCATGGCCATTGTAAAAATGTGAAATGATTTTCTGTACACCTAAAACTGACACAACATTGTAAATCAACTATAGCCCACTCCCCAAAAATATTCACTGCCAGAAAAAAAAGTAGCCTGCCCATCTCCTCAGAAAACAAACAATAATAAAAATAATCTTAATGATAACTCCTACAGAGTGATCACTTTTCCTGACATAAGGATTTTTCATTAAAGCATTCAAAGTTAAAATAAAATGAAATAAATATTCATTTAAAAATGTGAAAAGTTAAGTTTTGGTGAGAATGTGGAGAAAAGGGAACCCTTGTGCGCTGTTGATGGGAATGTAAATTGGTACAACAACTATGGAAAACAGTATGAAGTTTTCTCAAAAAATTCAAAATAGAGCTACCATTTGACACAGAAATTCCATTTCTGCATATATATCCAAAGGAAATGAAATTAGTGTCTTGAAGAGATATTGTTTCTAAATTTTAGTTACAGTTTTGTGAATTTATTGGTTCTATGTGATAAATTATTGAAGTCAGAATTGCTCACATATGGTATGCATATTGTATTAATTTCCTACTGGTACAAACACTACAAACTTCAGTAACTTGCAGCCCAAATTTATTATCTTACTCTTTAGGAGATCAGAAGTGAAAGGAGTCTCACTGCACTAAAGTCAAGGTGTCAACAGGGTGCATTATTTTCTGAAGGCTCTTAGGGTGAATCTCTTTGATTGCCTTTTCCAGCTTTTAGAGAATGTCCACAAATCTTGGCTCGTGAGTGTCTTCCATTTCAAAACCAGTAATGACAAGTCACAATGCCATCTCTCTGGTTCTGCATCCCTCATCCCTTTTCAGAACCTATGTGATTAAATTGAGTCAGCTTGAATTATCTCTCTATTTTCAGGTCAGGTGATTAGCAAAATTAATTCCACCTGCAACCTTAATTCCCTCTTGTTCCATAACAACATATTCATAGGTTCCAGAGGTTATGACATAAATATCTTTGAGAGACCAATTATACTGCCTACCACACACATATAAAATAATTTTAATGGGTATTTTCAAATTGGCCCCAAGAAATTTTGCATTTATAAAATAATAGGCATTTTGACACTTTGATCTACATTGGTTCTTTTCCCTTTCTCTCTCTCTCTCTTTAGTTACAGATTTATTGGGAAATAATTCACATACCATAAAATTCACCTTTTTAAAGTATTCAATTCAGTTATTTTATTTTACTTGTTATAGTATACTCACAATGTTGTACAACAACCACCTCTTTTGGGTTCCATAACCTTTTTATCACCCCTAAAAGAAAACTCTATATTCATTAGCAGTCACTCTCCACTCTTCCCTTTCCCTTTTAGTGGCACCCACTAAAATACTTTCTACCTATATGGATTTTTCTATTCTGACCATATCATATAAATAGAATCATACTATATGTGACCATTTGTCTCAAGTGTGTTTCAATAAACATAATATTTTCAAGTTTTCTTCATGTTGTAGTATCAGTATTGCATTTCTTTTTATGGCTAAATATTATTCTACTGTATGGATACTCCTCATTTTGTTTATCCAGTCATCCACTGATAGATATTTAACTTATTTCCACATTTTAGTTATGATAATGCTACCATGAACATTCCTGTACAGATCCTTATCTTTTAATCTTTGTAAACTTAACAGGTTAAAAAAATCCCATCATTGATTTACTTTAACGTATTTGAACTCTGATATTTTATATGTTTCATATAAGTATACTTTTTTATAATATGTATTCTGACTATATGAATTATAAACATTCTATTTATCCATTTTAACAGTATTTCTATTGGCATTACTCTTTTCTATTTCTTTTCTTGTTTCAAGCCTGGGAGGCAGCCTCTGAGATACTCCTGATGGAGTGCTCCTAAGAAATAAGGGAGGAGCCAGGATATATAGGGGTTTTTGCAACAAAGACCAGCTAGTCAACATCAAGAGATTACCATTAATTAAAGAAAACCAGACATCTGAAGTTAATGAGTTTAGTGCTTTCCTATGTATGGGAAGATGCAAAAGTCTGGGCTCACTGAAATTATGCCTTTGATATGCACCGTAGATATCTAGGGCCAGTATCCTGTGCTTTTCCATCCTGAGTTCCCTCAGGGTATACATTGCAGGGTGGCTGTAGTGGCTGCTGGTTTGGCAGCAGGTAGCCCATTGGTCTCCATCTTCAGTTTTCTCAGGACACACCCTCTGGGGTGGTAGTAACTGATGGCTTCATAACCACAGTATCATTTGTTTGTTGATGAGGCAAGCAACATTTTTCATTCACATTAGTAACAACTTTGGCATCATAATTAGAAATTACATTTTGGCAAATATATCTGATCTCTGTCATTACACAAATTTTAAAGTGTTGGCTTCTGCAGCTTCTTGTAGGTATTTTGTAGGAATAATGAATATGAATTGTTAGGTCAAATCACTTAGTTTTTAATTCTGAATGATCTTTTTTTCCATTTATTCATGTGATGCATTTAATAATCTATTTACAAAGCCATATTAATTTTCGTCATTTAACAGTGTAGTGAAATAATTCTGTAAGAGACAAAAAAAAGCGATAACATAAAAGTTCAAATCTAGAATTAAAATTAATTTTGTCTACCATGTAATGTTTCTGTCAGATATTTTATTAAAATATTCCTACTATAAATATTCACAATTTTGTGTGGTTTAAATAATGAGAACTTGAAATTTCATTAAAATTGAGTTATCTATTTTTTAATCTAGTTAAAAGTTACCAAGTATTCAGAAATAATAACAAAATAGACTAGCATGATAATAATCTATCTTAAAAATCTTCTATTATGGGCACTTTCTTTAAAAGAAATCTAAAATATTTCTCTCAAGCCCAAAGATTAACATTCTCTGAGCAAAAAAAAAAAAAAAAAAAAAAAGATAAATGCTTTTTAAAAAATTTTTATTTTATTTTATTTTTGTTTGTGGTACATGGGTCTCTCACTGTGTGGCCTCTCCCATTGTGGAGCACAGGCTCCAGACGTGCAGGCTCAGCGGCCATGGCTCACAGGCCTAGCTGCTCCACGGCATGTGGGATCTTCCTGGACTGGGTCATGAACCCGTGTCCCCTGCATTGGCAGGCGGACCCTCAACCACTATGCCACCAGGGAAGCCCGAGAAATGTTTTTAAAAATTAACTAATTTTTAATAATCATTAAAATGTATAATAAATAATCCATGAAGGTCAATTTTTAGAGAATAGGAAATAAAACTCAGTGCATTTAAATAGAAGAGAACTAATGTGAACAATTATTAATTGAATACACTAATTAAAGCAAAATTAAGATGATTGGATTTAAACCAAAATCTAAGTATTTTCATTATGACAAAAAATTGAGAGAAAGAGAAATATTAAAAAGCATAACTAAAAGGAAATAATATACCCAGGTAACATAAAATAGAATTTGGATATTAATAGCAGAAAAAATAAACATACAAAGAAAAAAATCAAGAAACAGAATATGGGAAACTACATGTTGACAAAGGACAAAGCTCATAGGGTCATTAATATTTAACCTAAGAGTACATTCTTATTTTATGGCCAATCATTAAATATTTCTCAAAAAATACATTTATGAACTGTTTTGAAGACATAGATAGTCAAATAGAAACAATAAAATAGTCCAAGTTTTTAATAGATTTAACAAGGTTATTGACACAGCATAAAAGATCTGACATTTGTATTAATACTTTTGATAATATTAATCTATTAATAACTTTGAACAACAGAGAATAAACCCTATTTTCATGTAGCTATGGAACATCTGCAAAATATGTATTTGTTTCATTCCACAAATTAAAATAAAATGAATTCCCAAATGAAGAATTTTATACTAAAATATATAATCTATACTATATAGTGACACAGAGCCAAAAGTAATTACATAATTTTAAACAACCACGCAAAGAAAATTTCAATACCAGGTGCAAAACATTCTCCTAAATAACTTTTTTAGTAAAATAACATATTAAAGACAAAGAAAATTAAATAATTATTAACTATGATGATCAAGTACACTATATGATATAAACAAGTACACTGCATTTCTGTATAAAAAAATTTGTAAAATAAAGTTCCATTTAAAAGAAAATCTCTGCTGTTAATAATGACAGATTAAGTACCTATGATCTACTACTTTAAAGTCAAAACTGTAATATCTGAACCTAGTACAAAAGTAGCTAACTACAGGCACCAGAGAATGAACAGAAGCAGAGAGATCTGTATGAAGAGTACACGACTCAGGGAGAGGAGCTGGACAAGTTCTTGGGCAATCAGATACTTTAGGCATATAGTACAGTCAGAGTGGGTGCTGATGGAATACAGACCCACATTTCTTTCCTGGGTAACTGGGAAAATGAATTTAGAAAAATGTGACCACTGGAGTGGTTACATCTCAGAAAATAAGTAAGGAAAGAGGGAGACACAGTTTCTGCCTATCCACATGTCTGACTGTCCTCAGAAACACACATGCACAAAAAGACTCAATAATATCTCAGCTAAAGACAGAAAATATGAGCTGAGCCTTTAGGTGCCACCCAAGAAAGTTGAATTTGTAACTCATATCCAACCAAAATAATCAACTACTAGAATAATAATCTCCTCAGAGGAAAAATAGCATAATCTCAGGATAAAATCCCAAAGTGTCTGACATTTAAAAGACAGTGGAATACACTCTCAAGAGAAGAGGTTATTAACTAAGATGTGCCCTGGGATGATTCAAACAAATGTAAAGATAAGAATTATCAGCAGGAAAAAAAAAAATTAAAGCCAAATAGAAGTTCAAGACATGAAAAATATATCAGAAATAAATTTACTGAATATATTTAATGCATAAACAGAAATTATAAAGGAGAGTTAATGAACTTGAGGATAGATCAATAGAAATCATCTAACATAAAGAAAAGAGAGAACAAAATTTGAATGAAAAAAAGCTTCAGGTCTATATTAGTTGGTTTGGGCTTCTATTAAAGAAAGTTCCATAGACTGAGTGGTTTAAATAATAGACATTTAATTTCTTACAGTTGTAGACTCTAGAAGTTCCAGATTAAGGTCAGTCATGATTAGTTTCTGGTGAGAGCTCTCTTCCTGGCTTGCAGGCAGCTGTCTTCTCACTGTGTCCTCAGACAGCAGGGAGAGAGAACTCTGGTGTTTTGCTTTCTTCTTATAAGTGTACCAGCCCTATCAGGTTAAAGCACCAACCTTATGACTTCATTTAACCTTTACTACCTTCTTGCAGGTCCTATTTCCAAATACCATCATGGCTGGGCTTAGAGCATAAACATATGAATTTTAGGGCAACACAAACATTCAGAACTTAAAATAGATCACTGGTAGATAGAACCACATGGTGTTGCAGGAGTTGAGAGAGAACTGGGATGTTAGGGAACCATTGACCAAAACTGCCCACCCTGACCAGGCATGATAATGACCGCTTGCATGAGTTATCTCACAACAGGAGGTCGTGTTAAGGAACATGGAACCAACAAGCTGCCACCAGCTGCAAGAATTTAGGAGGGGCCAAAAGGAGGGAAGAGACACCAGTCCATAATCTGTCCTGCCAACCACCCAGAAACCTTTGTGCTGGAATCCATGTTGGCTGAGAGATGCACGTGCCACCAGGAAGAACCCTGAGTCAAACCAAATATGGGCACAAGCAAGATGATTGGCCAGAGACAACCTGGAAACTCACACCATTTCCATAAAACCTGAGACTGTAAGCCACATGGCAGAGCAGTTCTCCTGGGTTCCTTTACTCCACTGCTCTCTGCCTGCATTCCCCTTCCCAATAAAGTCTTTGGCTTTGTCAGCATGTGTGTCTCCTCAAACAATTCATTTCCTAGTGTTAGACAAGAGCCCATTCTTGAACCCTGGAAGGTCCTTCTTGCAACAGGAGCAGACAAAAATATTTAAAATAATAATAGCCAAGAATTCCCATTCTTTTAAAAAAATTTTCATTGGAGTATAATTGATTTACAATGTTGTGTTAGTTTCTGCTGTACAGCAAAGTGAATCAGTTATACATATACATATATCCATTCTGTTTTAGATTCTTTTCCCGTATAGGTCATTACAGAGTATTGAGTAGAGTTCCCTGTGCTATACAGTAGAACAATTCCTATTCTTAAAACAATAAGGATGAAACCAAGCAGGCCCTCCTGGGCACAAAAGTCTTTTTGTGTCCCCAATTTTTGTTTTCTTATTTTCAGGAAAAAAGGCTTCACCTCCTAGACCTTCCCGAATACCAAAGAGTAGATTCAAACAGTTGCTAAACAGGGAAGTAAAGGAATGCAGAAACAAAGGAGGAACAATCAAAAAACTATAGTGCAGTGATGTAAGCAGGATCCTGGTTTCTCCTCAAGGGATATACATAACAATATCTTTGAGTTCTTTGGCAGGAACTAAGGCCCTAATCCAGGTGGAAGATGGTAATTTCAGGCTGAGCACAAAATTCCTGGAGCACTGCCCTGTTACCTCATTACCAACCAATCAGAAGAAAGTCATACACCATGCAGCCCTCACCCCAAATTTTGCCTATAAAAGCTCCCTGAAAACCATCAGAGTTCAGGATTTTTGAACATGAGCCACCTGTTCTCCTTGGTTGGCCCTGCAAGAAACCTTTCTCTGCTCCAAATTCTGATGTTTTGGTTTGTCCTCACCCTGTACACACAAACTTGCATTTGGTAACAAAGACACATAGAGATACACTATGAGTAACAAAAATCAAGCAATAAAAACAAACATACCAAGGAACTGTTAAAAGCCAAAGAAAAAGAGCAAATGATAAAAGCATCAAGAGAAAAAGTACTTTTTAAATATGGGGAACAATGAAATTCCTTGAACAATAAATTTCTCATCAGATGCTATGGATAACAGAAGAGAATACAAGAATATCTTTAAAGCATTGAGAGAAAATAATAACATATTAATCCAGAATCTCATACCCAGTAAAAAATGTTTCAAGAATGAAGACAAAATAAAGATATTTTCAGATGTAAGAATACAAAGAGAATGCAGAGCCCTGCAATATATGAAATCCT
Source organism: Globicephala melas (assembly GCF_963455315.2). Lineage (NCBI taxonomy): Eukaryota > Metazoa > Chordata > Mammalia > Artiodactyla > Delphinidae > Globicephala > Globicephala melas. The sequence goes on from NC_083325.1 coordinate 21,780,832, forward strand.
AAATAAGGGAGGTGATGTCAGCTAGATGGTGGGCTGGGAGGTCCCAAAAATTGTTCTCACCAAAAAAACAATACAAACGATAGACAAACAACTACAAACTGACAAAAATAGGTCTGTGAAAGTGCCAGACCACAATAAAGAGGAAGCAGAGTTGTCCCAGAACTTAAAAAACAGAGGATGACTGAAGATAAAAGCATAGGAAGCATTTTACCTGTGTCAACCCATCCCCCAGTCCATAGTAGCCCAGCATTGGGATTGATCCCCTCAGGGTGATTTTACCCACAGGGAAAAGGAGAGCAGGAGAAACCCAGCCAGCTTCACTGCATGGACCTTTGTAGCTTTTGCTACAAGTACTCCCACAGACTTCACCATCACTGAACCCAGCTGACAGAGCTGCCTGAGACCCTGCCTCTGTTTCTCATCCTAGGGGCTAGAGCTATGTCTGCTTCCAGGGGCCCTAGTCACTGCTATGCCCTTCTCTTCAGGATACAGATGCCACAAAGACTTGCCATCTATGGGAATGGAGCTGCTTCTGGTTGGAGCCCCAACCCTGCGTCCCAGGTCATGACTTTGACCTAACATGACTTGGCTTGACCTGACCCTGCTCTGCACATTGCCCTCTGGGTTTAGACACGTGGTTTCAACTGGCCATCACAGGAGAGGTGTTGCAGCAGTTCTACAACTGAACACAGTTGGGGCTAAAGTTGGGACTTTGACCCACCATCCTTGGTTCATGGTCCACACTGATACTGTACCCTGGGCTCAAACAACCACTGCATTCTGTCATCCAAATGCTGTGGTGCTGATGTATTTCCCCTTCCTCCCCTTCCCTGCCTAGTCATGTGGCAAACCCCAGGGACAAAGACCCTGGTTCCACAGGAGATCTGTACATGGTTGCACCTCAGCCACCAGCACCACTACAGCAGCAATTGTACCTGTACCTTGGGACCCAGGTACTGTAGTAGTTCTCTGTGCCTGACTCTAGGCTCCATTGTCACTTTGACTGCCTGTGTGCCAGGCCTGGTGCCAAGAAGGATCCCCTCAGTTAGAGCTTTTCCCATGGATCACAAAAAGAGAAGAGGACCCCAGAAGTCTTCCCTTCTGAGGACTCCAGTAGCCCTAGCCTCCACTGCCACATACAGGATCTCCTTAGTCTTGGCCACAGAAGACACAGGCTGTTTTTGCTGAGATTGCCATCAGCTAATGGAGCTGCAAGGAGACTATGTTGCTGTGCCCTCCCAGGAATCAGAGATGCTGCACTACACCCCACCAAGCTGGAGCCCCAGAGCCACTGGAAGGTGAAAGTCTTTCTCCTTTGAAGCTAGTCTGAAGAGACTGGAAGAGGTGATGCTCCCTCAAATGCACAGAAATAAATGCAAAGCCATCAGAAATGTGATGATTAGTGAAGGTGTACTTCTGGGCACTCTATTTTGTCTCTTTTATTATGTCTATTTTATTTATGTCTATTATTATGGAAATATCATAGTGTTTTGATTACTATGTGTTTGTAAACTAGTTTAGAATATAGAAGTGTGATGTCTCCAGCTTTATTCTTCTCTCTCAGGATTATTTTGGCTATTCAGGGATTTTTGTGGTTCCATATAAATTTTGGAATTTTGTTTTCCCTATTTCTGTGAAAAATGCCATTGGAATTCTGATGGGGATTACACTGAATCTATAGGTAGCTTTGATTTTAACAATATGAATTCTTCGAATCTATGAACATGGGATATTTTTCCATATATTTGAGTTTTCCTCAATTTCTTTCATCAATTTTCATTGTACAGCTATTTTACTTCATTTGTTAAATTTACTTCCAAGTATTTTATTGTTTTTGATGCTATTGTGAATGAGGTTGTTTTCTTTATTTCTTCTTCAGATATTTTATTGTTAATGTATAGAAACACTACTGAATTTGCATGTTGCATTTGTATTCTGCAAACTTACTGAATTCATTTATTAGTTCTAACAGTTGTTTTTAATGGAATGTTTGGGATTTTCTATATATAAGATCATGTCATGTGTAAAAGAGAGGCAATTTTACATCTTCCTTTCCATTTTGTATGCTTTTTATTTCTTTTCCTTGCCAGATTGCTATGGCTAGGACTTCCAGTACTATGTTGAATAGAGTGGTGAGAGTGGGCACCCTTGTCTTGTTCTTGATCTTAGAGGAAAAGCTTTCAAGCTTTCACCATTGAGTATGATGTTATCTGTGGGTTTGCAGGAGATGACAAATGAAATTACACTATTGTAAGAGTCTACACATTAAATGAAGTTGTGTATAATCACTTGAATGTAGACTGCGATAAGTTAAATATATGCTTAATAAACCATAAATAATATTATAATAAGTCAAAAAGTTATAGATAATAGACCAAGAAAGGAGATAATTGGGAACAACAAAAATATTCAATTAATCCAAAAAAGAGACAGAAATAGTAATAAAAGTTAGGGGTCAAAGGACAGTGGGCCAAAAAGAAAACAAAAACAAATTATAGTCTTTAAGTATTTTGAGAATAATGTTAAATGTAAAACAGGAATCAGAAAATATTTTCTGTAAAGGACCAGATAAAAAATATTTTAGGCCTTGGAAGCCATATGTCAAGAGCTGAACTCTGCTGTTACAGCACAAACACAACCATAGGTGATGTGCAATTGCATGAATGCTGCCTGAATTTGGCCCATTGGTCAGATTTGCCCCACTGGAGACAGGTTTTTGACTCCAAGTCTAAACATTCCAATTAAAGAGCGGAAATGGTCTGATTTGATAAGGAACAAGAGCCACCACTTTCTGCCTACAAGAAATGTACTTTAAACATAAAGACACAAATGGATTAAAAATAAAATAATGGAAAAAGAATGTTAATGTGAATCAAAAGAATGCTATGGTGGCTAAATTCCATTAGTCCATTTTGCAGGATAGCTCTAAAATAACCCTCTAATTTTATTATGTTGCAACAAAGGACTTATGCCTTGTTTTTCTTGAATCACGCTTGTCAAGAGCAGGGTGTCTTGCCGGTAATTGGAGGCATACAGAGACTTCATTTCTCCATCAAGGAAAAGTATTCCAAAGTGAGAGTAGTGGTCTGGGAGACAAAAGTGCTCTTCCATATGACATTTTTTCCATAGCAAATTAATAAATCCTTGCTCCAGTACATTAAGGAGCCTAGAATATATGAAAACATCAGGCCTAATAGTGAAACTTTCCCTTGGAGATGTGTTGCTCTTTTCCATTAAATTAATTTTTGGAAAAAAACAGCTCTTGAAATTGTCAGTTTTACTTTTTTTTTTGCACTGTAATTAATTATCTTCTGTTTGGCTTTACTATTTCCTTTCTCTTATATTTATTATGTACATTGTGTTGTTCTGTTTTTAAATAATTGCTTAAAAGCTTGATTCCAGGGCTTCCCTGGTGGCGCAGTGGTTGAGAGTCCGCCTGCCGATGTAGGGAACACGGGTTCGTGCCCTGGTCTGGGAAGACCCCACATGCTGCGGAGCGGCTAGGCCTGTGAGCCATGGCCGCTGAGCCTGCGCGTCCGGAGTCTGTGCTCTGCAACGGGAGAGGCCACAACAGTGAGAGGCCCATGTACTGCAAAAATTTAAAAAAGCTTGATTCCATGTATTAAAATTCATTCATTTCATAATTAAAATACTCAAATTTTTCATTGCATATATTTTGATGTTTTCTTTTCAGTTTCATTGTTTTCCAAGTAGTCTGTAATTGAAAGTAGTTCTGCTAATATCAACTATGTATTTAGAAAGTTGTTTTTATTTAACTTCCAAATGTTTGTGCTGTGATTTTTGTAGATTGTATTTGGATCTTTATTATTCATTGCTAATTAGTTTTATGTAGTCACAGAATATAACATACTTCAAATTCTTAAAATTTAATGAGGTTTAATTTGTTCTTTGGTTTATGAAAAAACTTACAAAATTTCAAACACATTAAAAAACAAAATATTTTTGGCAGAGAAAAATTGAATTAATGAGTACTTAACACACGATAAATATTCCATTATTTACTAGTGCTCTACTACGATGCCATATAAATTCACATTCTTTTTGTTATTGTAATCAATTTTAAAGATTAAAAATATGTCATTATTGGGGCTTCCCTGGTGGCACAGTGGTTAAGAATCCACCTGCCAATGCAGGGGACACGGTTCAAGCCCTGGTCCAGGAATATCCCACATGCCGCAGAGCAATTAAGCCCATGCGCCACAACTACTGAGCCTGCTCTCTAGACCCTGTGAGCCACTACTGAGCCCACATACCACAACTACTGAAGCCCACGCGCCTAGAGCCCATGCTCTGCAACAAGAGAAGCTACCACAATGAGAAGCCTGCACACCACAACAAAGAGTAGCCCCTGCTTGCCACAACTAGAGAAAGCCTGCACGCAGCAACAAAGACCCAACACAGCCAAAGATAAATAAATAAAATAAATAAATTTATAAAAAATGTCATTAATGGTAAATTGTATGTTATGTGTATTTTACCACAATAAAAAATACAAATGAAAAGATGTCTGTGTACTCTTCTATTATACAAAGAAACATGTTACATTTAAAATTGCAAGTGTATATATATGTGTGTATGTGTGTTACAATTATCCATCATAATTTTTGCTGTTAATTCGTTATTATAGATAACTTTAATTTTTTCTGTTATCTGACATATCATGTCTCATGGTTATTATATATTCATTCATTCACTATTCAATTAATATATATTGACGATATAATATGAACAAACATCGTAGTAGACCATAGAGATAAAGAGGTGACCAGGACAGGCAAAGATTCTGTCCTCATAAATCATACTATCTAGTTTACCTAGATAGTTATCTAGTTTATCTAGTTTAACTAGATAAACTAGATAACTAGTTTATCTAGTTTATGTGCACACACATACATTTTATATGTGTGTGCACATATATATATGTGTATATACAGAAACATCTGTGTGTATTTTATACATATGGCATGTTTGTATGTGTATATCTGTACATATTTAATACATATATGCATGGATATATGTATATATTATACATATAATTATTTACTTATGAAACGTTGGTGGAACTTGTCAGCATATAAACACTTAAAAAACATAAGGTAAAGTAAGGGAATAAAGTATAACAGACTTGGAGTCTACTTAGATGAAAGGAAGTCTTCTCTGACAGGCGACATTTGAGTCCTGAATTAAGGTGAGAAGTCAATCCTGGAAAACCTGGGACATGAGCATTCCAGACAAAGGGAGCAGCGGATACTAAAGCCAGTAAGTGAGAATAAGCTTGCAGTGTAGGAAAGGTTAGTAACTACAACAATCATTACAGTAGTAGGAGACAAAATCAAGAGAGTAATATCATCAAATTAATATTTTTAATAAATCACTGTGGTGATAACCAAAGCTGGGAGAACAGTTTGAAAGCTACTGTGTTTATCTGGGTGGGAAATGATATTTGTTTGGAATAGGTGGTAGCAGTGGTGGTGCTGAAAAGTTGTGAGATATTGCATATATTCTCAAGATAAAGCTGACAGCTCTTGTGGATTTATTGCATATACAGTATAAGAGTAATAGTAGAGGTAAGGATTTTAGATTAAGCAACTGATTCAAAAGTGATGCCATTTTTTGAAATGGTGAACAACAGAAGAGAAACACATATTTGGGCAGAGTCAAGATTTCTGTTTTTTTTTTTTTAAATTCTATGTGTTAAGTTTGAATTGCACAGTATACACGCCAAGTGGAGATGCCAAATAGGCAGTTGGATAGATGACTCTAGAGTCAAGGAAGAGGTCAAGACTGGTGATATAAGTTTGGGAATCCACAGCGTACAGATGGAATGTAAAGCATTAGGGCCTGATTATATCACCAAAAGAGAAAATGTAGATGGAGAAGAGAAGAGGTCCAAGAACCAGGGCTAGGCACATTTTGGGTAGAAGGGAAGCAAGTAAAAACTAGCAAGAAGCCAGTGAGATAGAAAAAAACCCAGGAGAATATTTTGTGGGCCAATTTTAGAATTACTTCAGTGAAGGAGGGAATGTAGCAAGTATTGTGGAGAGTTTGAGCGAGACAAAAACTGAGAATTGAGTGTGATATTTGGCAAAATGGAGATCTTTATGACCTTATCATGAACACCTTCAGTGGCATGGTAGGAAGGAAATTCTGTATGAAGAGAGCTCAAGACCCATGGGAAGTGAAGAAATAGACTGACAAACCTCCTGAGAATATAATTGGTAGTGGAAAAATTGGGAAGTAGCAATTCCAATTCTGGTATCATGATGAGTTTTAAGGGATGCTAGCACACAACTCTTGAGGTATCTCCAAAGTTAGAAGAGTTCTCCAGGAATACCCACCCCTATTCTCCCAAGGCCATACAAATAGGCAAATAAATAGCAAAAGTGACATGACCTTGAGTTGCCAAGAGTCAAAGTCAGTGAGCCAGGAAATGGGATTTTGATGGCCAGGAAGTGGTGCAGGAGTGCTTAAGTGCCAGGTAGGAGAAACGGGAGCCAGGCTGACCACTGAGGTTGTAAGATAGTTGTTCGAGTGAGAGCAGCAGCAAGGAGCCATGTCAGAAGGAGCCAGGAGGAGCCAGCATGTGCCCACAGGCTCCAGGAAGGAGGGAGCTGACCCGATGGCACTGCAGTGAAAATAGGAACCTTGGGGTCATGATGTTGTGGGGAAGGTGAGCCTGGGGTTTGCACACCAAGCCAAAACCAGGAGGGAGGAGAAACTGCCCTGGATTGGGGAACACTGACATAAGTTAAAGTAAATTCTCTAAAGGAATACTTCCCAAAGTTGGCATCACTGATCCCTCAGAGATAAGTTCACAATAAAGGCTGCTAGATATAGGAGTAGACACATTACTATATTAGAAAGAAAAAAATAATATTTTTGAATATGTTGAGAATGAAATGACAATTATGTATGGTTGTAAAAAGGTAGATTATATTTATATATGTGTGTATGTATATATATATATATAATCATATATACATGTGTACATTATATAGATATGTATCTATTTATTGTGTATGTGTGTATACATACATATACATGTATAAAATCTCCAGGGGGAGCCTTCAGACTGAGGAAAGAATTAAAAGAGGAGGAAGAGGACAGGAGATAAAATAAGAGAAGGAAAAAGGAGGAAAAAGGAGGAGGAGAGAGGCCAGGAGGAGAGAAGGGAAGAGGTCACTGAATCACTGATGTTCATCATGGGAACAATCAACTTTGAGAAGTTACTTTATGTGTACTGCTACTTTTAACCTCCAGTTTAGTAAGAATCAATGTCTATATATTACCACAAACCTATGAACTTTGACTGATTTCTGATTTGATGAGAAATGTGAATAAGTATTTTTTTGTGTTTTTACTTTTGATATAAATTAAGATCCATTATTAAATGGATTGATTCTAGGCTCTGGTCCTGCATTGGTTATTTGAAAATTTTAATCACCCGTCAAGTCATTAAGATGATTGTTTTGCCAATGAGTGATGATGTAATTAATGGTTTAAGTGGGTTTCATCAATCATATGCAGGAAGTCAATTCCTAATTCTCTCAAAACACAGACTGAATTCTCACTTTCTTTTACTCTGTCCTATCTGGTGATGAAAAATAGTTCAGTGTTCCCTTGAAGTGGATGAAGTGTTTAGTGTTTTTCTGTTTTTTTTCCTAAAGCTGGTAAATGATATGAGCAGACACAGTTGTTATGTGGACAATGTTTGTAGAATTGACTGAAGTCATATCAATGTTAGAATAATTACTAAAATATTCCACAGTGTGTTTCCTGAAGAAAATTATATCACCATTTGTTCAGCCTTGTAGCCAATTGACTGTAATAATTACTATATTGTATTCTGTTATTTGCTCACATGTTTTTTCCTATGACAGGTTAATATTTCAATATTTTTATGGAAAACAATGAGGTGAAACATAGGCAAAGGGTTTAGCATTTATCTCTATATTTATCTCTATATTTATTATTTTATAGGTGTCCATAATCACAGAAATACATCCATTTTACAAAGGTTCATAGCCTACATTCAAAATTGTTGATTTGACACATAGACATTTAAGTATGATTTTGGAATCTCTCTAAATTTTCCTCTCTTATTCCTCATGAAAACACCAAGTCCCCATTTTTTAACGCTGTGGCATATCAGGCTGAAACCCTCTAGTTTAATAATGGATATGACAGTTTTTTCTTTAAAAGAGGCTTTGTAATATCTTTCTTTGGCCTCTAATGCTTTCTTTAGTTTGACCTAAAGAAAGGTCAAAATTGAGAATGTTCCACAGAGATTTTTTTTCTCATTTTTGTAAGAAGACATTTAATTCTAAAGAAGAATAAAATGAAAACCAAGTGTTTACAGATAAGAGGGATTAGCAATGATGGAAAACGGAATGAGATGCACAAGTTGTCAGAAGGTGCCAAGGAAGAGGGAAATCTAGGTAAGAGATGTGCAGCTTAGTCAACTTTTTAGTGGTTAGAGAAATAGAATAATCATACTAATACCTTTTAATTCTTTACTGAGCCTTTACTGTGTGCCAGCCACTGTTCTAAGTGTTATATATGAATTAACTCATTTAAACCAGGATTTCTCAATCTGTTCACTATTGACATTTTGGACCAGATAATTCTTTGTTGTGGGGTTGTCCTATGCATTACAGAATGTTAAGCAGTATCCTTAGACTCCACCCATCAGATACAACCACCTTATCCCCAGATATAGCAAATACAAGTATCTGCAGACATTGCCAAAGTCCCCTAGGGAATAAAAATTTTTCCTGCTAGAGAGCCACTTATTTAAGCCCTAAAACAACTTTATGAAATATCTATTATTGTTCTTTTCATATAATCTTTTGTAAAATGGAGATAGAGTTTCAGTTCCTTGCCCAAGATTATCCAGCCAATAATTAGACACCTAGGAATTAAATCCAAGCTCTTGATTGTCATAACCCATGTTCTTAAGTACCGTATTTCACTATCTCTCATATTTTTCTCTAAGAGAAGCAAGGGTTTCCTCAACTACAAAAGGAACATAACCAATTTGTGATATTTCCTATGCATGTCACACTAATCCTAAGAAGGGAGAAATTAGCGTAGGTAGTGGCTGAGAAAGATTTGAGATTATCACTTGAGCTGAACTTGGATGGGGAGATTGGGTTGAAACACAAAAAAGACATGGATTTAGAAAACCACACCTTGTTACACAGTAATCTTACACATAACTGGTAACTGTTCACTAGATGTTTTGAGTTGCATGTGTTTTCCCAGACTTTATATAAAGAAAACTAAAACAAAAAATAGCAACAACAAAGCAATCCAAAAGTCCCAGTGTCAAAAGTAGTTGCCCAGTCATATTTGGTTTACTATACAAATTATATTACCCAGCTTTCCCATAATTCATACTACAGTCTGGGGCTCTGAAAACAATATAGGTGGTGGTATAAGTTGCACTTGTTGATTTTATAACAGTTCTTTTTTGTTATTCTGGTTTCAAAAAGCTGTTCATATACTTATGCTGACCATATTTTTTTTTTTCAGTCAGTGTAGTTATGAGCCCCTGGAGTATTCTAAACAACTTGAAGCAGCTTTTAGTTTCTAACTGTTATACATGGAAAACATTAGGGGCATTTGCAGGGGATAGTAACACATCTCCTACAAAATATTCTGGGAAATCAATTAATGAAGAGTTACAATGTCAATCCACTTTGGGATGGGATGCAGCCAATTCTTCAGTAATTTGTATTCTAAACATAAAATGGCTTCCTGCACTCACTTTCAATTTCAGGAATCTCTGTCATTTGCGATTAGTGCTGACAGATCTCTGTCTGTGGTACAAATAAAATGAAATCAGCATCTAACTTTATTTCTCTGAACTTCCTGTCCTTGACGATTATGCTTACACCTATGAGTGGAGTAGAGATTACACACAACTGAAGCTAAATGTTGTCTACATGCTCAAATAGCAAACTGCTTTGGCCCATTTTCTTGTTTCCAATCTGGCAATCAGGAGATCTATGTCCTAATCTCAGTTTCACAGCTATCTACCTGAGATATCTTCAAGTCCATTCTAAGAACAGACTTGACTTCTTTGAAATTAGCAGTGTCCTCATCTGTACCATAGGAGTTTGATTTTTTTATTTTAAATTGTTAAAATGTAATATTTTATGGTTGATCATTTCCTTCAATGTGAAGCCTTACTTTGCTGAAGTTTAAGATCATTTATTTATAACTGTATTTGAAGGGAGAAATGATAGCCAACATGGTATGGCTGAAAATTCTGGACACCAAAACACTGAGTCAATAGTTTTTAACAATATTTATAAGGTCAATCTTATTTCTTAAGTTTCTTTTTGTTTTAAGGACACCAAATTTTTTATGGATTTTTTCTTAGACTCTAGAGTTGGGGTATTGATTTTGCAAATATATTCCTCTGTATTTTCATTAATTAAAACCTGGGCCTTGAGAGGATAACATTTCTAAGAGCATACCAAATTTCCTCATAAATAAAATTCCCTGAAACCTTAGCCCAAAGCAACCTGGAATGAAGTATGGATAAAAATAAGTATTGAATATGAGCCAGCACCTGCCTTTAGTATTGACATTTCTCATTGGTTTCAAAGTCAATTTCAGAATTAATTTTAGGGAGACATTATTTACCTAGGGCTAAAAGAGGACCATTGATCACTAAAGAAACTGAAGAATCTGTTGCAAATCCATCCAGGACTCCTAATGGGGATGATAAATCCAGAAAGTAAAGCCATCAATTCAGCATGTAAGACAGAGGAAGAGCTGTTGGAACGTGTTTGAAGGAAGCCCACAAGACACACTCTACCAGAGGAGCCAGGTGATTGTCCATTTTACACAAGTAAGTCCTTTCATGTTACTGGAATATATCAAGGATGCAAAAAAATTACATTGTAGAATAACATACACCCAACAAAGTATCACTCAGATTGAACTATTTGTTTTCCGTATTTATTGCAGACATTAAAAAAAAATAACATTACAAATAGACTGATATTTTTTTGGATTCTTTCTGAATCTCCTTTTTCTCCAGTGAAATCATGGTACCTTCATATTTCAACATATTTAGTATCTCTCTATTGTCCATAATCTCTACAGGTTAGCCAGAGTAAGCTACGGTACAAATTGATATTTATTTATGTGTTATTAAAATGTACTTAAAGATATAATTTTGCAATTTTTTGCAATCAGTGTTATATTTTGAGATATATCCACATTTATGCATATAGATCTAAGTTATTAATTGTATTTCTGTATAGCATTCCAATGTATGAATATACTACAATTTATTTATGCATTCAAATATTGGTTTGTATTGAGATTACCTCTAGTTTATTGGTTTAGCAGAGATTACATTTTTGTACGTGGCTTCTTATTTAAATGTGTAAAGAATTTACATAAGGAACAAACATCAAAGTGGAAATTCTAGACATAAAGCACACGTTTTTAACTTTAGCTGAGGTTTACAAATTACTTTCCAAAGTGGTTGTGGCAGTTTGCACTTCCTACAATAGAGTATTAAAGTTCTTTCTCTCATTCTTGTCAATAATTGGTATTATCAATTTCTCCCAATCTGAGAGTTGTGAGATCTCACTTTGGTATTCATATTTCATCTTGACACTCTGTATTTTTTTTGATATTTGACATTCTCATTAATCTTAAATCCTAAATAGTCAGTTATTGTAGTTTTTATTTCTGCATTTAGCTGAGTTATTTGGGAAACTTAAAAAAAAAAATTGGACTTTCACCTGGGAGTGAGTAAGAAGCAGAACAAGGCCCATACACTTGGAGCTCTTCCACCACCTGGGCTGGCCACCGAGTCTGGGCCCCCAGGGTGACTGTGTCCCTTCCTAGGGGAACCAGAGACATGGGAAATCTGAAGCCCTATGGTTCCTCTTTGTGACCCTAAAGAAGTGGCCATGGTCTTTATTTCACTAGACCTTGATGTTGGAATTTTAAAAAATGACAGAACATCAGGTAATGCCCATCAACATTTGGACCATGTATAGATTTACTGTCCATTTATAGAATGCTTGTTTATATAATCTGAAAAAGAAAAAAAAAAGATTCTCAACTTTTCTTTCAACCTTTTAAAAAGAAAGGTTGCCACATGTAAGTCTTCTGTATACAAAACTTTTAAGGACATATGATAAAGAAGAAATGGAAAAATTACATATCTTATAAATGCCCTTTTGTTAAAAAAAATAGAAAAGAAATGTATCTAAAAATAACTCCCTTTTTTTTTTTTTTTTTTTGCTGTACGCAGGCCTCTCACTGTTGTGGCCTCTCTCGTTGCGGAGCACAGGCTCCAGACATGCAGGCTCAGCGGCCATGGCTTACAGGCCCAGCCGCTCCGCGGCATGTGGGATCTTCCCGGACCGGGGCACGAACCCTTGTCCCCTGCATCGGCAGGTGGACTCTCAACCACTGCGCCACCAGGGAAGCCCTAAAAATAACTCTTGGTAATGGAATTATTAGACAACTTCTAGAAGTTTCACCAGGAGCTGGAGCACAGATGTTAGAGGGGAAGGAGCAGAAGGTGGTAAAGAGGAAGAGAAGTAGGATTCTATGGTAGACTGCTCATATTTGGAAGATGTTTTCATATCATATTGTAATTATGTTCTGTGTGTACAACTTTTCCTGTTACTGTATCTATATTAACGATTTTAAGTATTTAGAAAATACTTCTAAAGTGTCTGATGCACATTAAAAGTAGATATAGTAAAATATACATTTTGTAAATATCCTTTTGTTAAAATTCAAATGAACTATTGTCCTCTGGATATGGATTTACTCAGTGCAGATGTAGCAGGAATGGATGTGCTATATTGTTAGCTCCAGCTCATGTATTCCCAACTGCCTTTGTTTGTCTGGCCAACCCTTTTGTAAGGGCCCTTTTTCCTGTTACTGCTGCAGAAGCCAATTTCCACAATCTTGCTGGGGAGGAAGCAGAAGCTGGCATTAACTTGGCAACCTGGCTTATGGATCTTTGACCTGTCCCTAGTGAGTCCATGCTGTAATTTTACGCCTTACTTTTATACTTCTTGCAAAATTTAGTCTCCTCCCTCTATTTGCCATGTGGATGATATAGTCATTTCTCCAATTGTCAGAAGCTAAATTTAGCAAAAAAAAAAAAAATTCTACTGGAAAGTGTAGAATTACTTACCCCCTCAATAGGGGCAACTTTATAAAATGTCTAAAAAGAAAAGGTTGATAACAGAGATGAATGTTGATACAGATAGAGAATTTCTCTTGTAGCTGCAATTACATAGTAAGACAAAGTAAAACAAAGCAAAAACAAAAAGCACAAATTTTATGTTTATTTGTGGTGGGTTTGGTAGGGATGAGAGAGATTAAAGAGGCAGAAACTATTCCTAAACATTGAAGGTCTTCCCGAGCAGCCTTCAAGAAGACATGAAAAATAAGAAATTTACACGTATCACCTAAGGAAGAACATTTTGGGAAATGCATCATACAATATCTTCTAGAATTAGAAAGAGGATATTTTCTTCAAGATAGAGTTCAACTTACTAAAGCAGGACAGGGTAGACACATTACAATGGATGATTCAAGGGGAGTTTTATGAGGAGCAGGGAGAATGGAGACAGATATTCCCACTAGACACAGAGTCCTTAGATCTCTCATCCAGTCACATAATAGAGGTTTGAATAGTAAGCCCTGAAAAATATTTCTGAGAATTTAGAGGAAAGGATATACAAGTAATATATCTGTCTTCCTGTAGTTTCTACACATGAATAATAACATGTTTGAATGGAGACTTTTTACTTCAAAATCTTTTTTTTTTTCCTCACAAAATCTTACAGCTGTGCTCCAGACTGATTCTTTCCCCTTGCCTTTGCCATGAATTATTTTGCTCAGTTGCTTCTTTGTTTTCTTGTATTCCTTTTTTGTTTATTCTCAGCACTTGTAGGATTTATTTTATTAATCTTGAAGTTAAAATAATTCAGTAAAGAAACGTTTTATAGGAGCCTCTAACTATTGAGTTTGGCTTATAGAAATGAACACTTTTCTTCAGATAAGAAAATGATTCCCCAATTATTGCTATAAATATTTGTCTCCTTATCTGTTCTTTTCTTTCTTTCTCAAATGTGTCATTTTCATTTATTGAATTTCTTAGCTCTTTAATCTATTTCTATTTTATACCTTGTATGCTTTTATTTATTCTTTTGAGTTTAATTTTGTTTTCTGTAATAAACTATACATCTTTCATTATCTCAATTTTATTTTTGAATGTTGTATTTGTGTTTTCATAACAGAGAAAAATCTCTCCTGATTTCTGAGTCATCACATTTTGAAGGTATAATGACCTTGAGGCCTTGTTGAGAAACATTCTTTAAAATAAATAGGTGGCTTATTGTAAGTTCCTTTCATAGCAGGGGATCTTGATCTGATACTTTTGATGGTACCCATTCTTTTGAACTGATAAATATTTTCATGAGTCTGGTATTATTTTTCCATCCAAATTGGCTCTGTCCAAAGGACACTACATTCAGCAAAACTCTGTTTAAGATTTGAAAGTAACTGAAAGACACTTTCACATACACAGTGTCTCCACAACTATACTGGCTGTGCAAGCTTCTTTAAAAAACACTATATTAGTGTTTGTTGGATATGAGAAGAACAATCAGTAAGAACACAAGAATAGAAATTTTAAAAGACAAAACATATCTTTATGTTAAATTGTTTTGTCAAGATAACAATATATTTAAATCAAAGAAGTTAAGGATAAGGAAGAGATGAGAAAATGTAAGTTTTGTGGACAATTTGCCTATAGACACAAGAGAAGACAGTATGTTATCACTTTGTTATTTGCCAATTTCCTATTTGTTATTGTTTTAATATATACAAGCAGAAATTTAAGACAAGGATAAATTTGCACTATCTTATGGGTTACCTACAAGTTAAAAGGCCCTAAAACAATTAGAATTTTTTTAAATGATATTATGGTATAAAAAAAAGTGTTGAAGTCACCTCTTGCCTTTATAGGTGTTTCTGATAGATCTTTAGAGGATATGGTTTATTATGTTTAAAAGAAGGGTGGGAATTGAATGAGCTTTGGAGTTATGTCATTGCCATATCAGAGGTCCCCATTTTAAGGAAGATGTTGATTCCTAAGGAGAGAGCAACAAAAATGATGAAGGTGTACTGCCATAAATCCAGCTACCCCAGAGAACGTAAGGCAGGGGAATAATAGAGTACTTGTCATCAAATATTTGAAGAGGGTAATAAATTTATTCTACTGTGCTCCAACTGGCAGAAATAAAATTAAAGACTGAAATTGCAATGAGAACATTTTGCTTTATAAAAGGAAGACATTTACAACACTTAGTATCCTTTGCTGCTGAAGTTGTTGAAGCAGCAGCTCTGTTGAACATAGAGTGGTTTTAGGGTGGAAGATTTCCTGCAAGATATCTAACAGGCCATCATCCCTCTGAACTCCTGTGGTGATTCCACTAAATATCATGTTTAATTTCACCAGAATTTTAAGGTTAGAGAACATTTGTTCTCTTCCATTCAAATAAACCTTTATAATTAAAGGAGTGTTTGAATTGTGAAATCTGCAAAGTTAAATTGCATTGCATTTAATTTAGTAAAATTAAAATGCCTAGAGATATCCTGGTTAGAACATTAGCCATATTTAGACTGGTAATTAATGTCTAATTGGACACTAGTACTCAATTTTGTGGTAATGAAATAATGGCTAAAACTACCAACCAGTATTTAAAAAATATGTGATATATATCCTGAAGCAATTTTCTTAAATACAAGACTGAGAGATGTGATTGCTGGTGAAAGTAGTATTGTGATCTTATGACATATGGCTATGAATTCTTATTTGAGGGATATAAAAATATTTTTTATTGTACATTAGGCTCAAGACCCAGGAAAAGCCAATGTTTTAGTTTAAGTCAGAAGGTGGAGAAAAAACGATGTTCCAGTTTGAAGGCAATCAGGCAGGAATTCTCTCTTACGTGGGGGAGGGTTTGCCTTTTTGTTCTATTCAAGCCTTCAGCTGATTGGATGAGGACCATCTACATTAGGAAGAGCAGTCTGTTCCACTCAGTTCACTGATTTAAAAGTTAATTTCATCTAAAAACACTGTCAGGGAAACACCCAGAGTAATGTCGACTCAATATGTGGGCACCCCAGGGCTCAAGCAAGCAAACACATAAAACTAATTATAACAGGTAGTATTTGCAGCCAAAGCTAAACATATTCTTTGGAAATGTTTGAACTGACTCCAACAGGACTCTATATATTGTTAAATCCCCAACATATATTGTGACAAACACATTGGAAATTTTTGGACAAATTGCTACTATAAGCTATCACAACCATTTAAAAATCAAATCAGTCAACCAACCATACAAAACACTAAGTAAAACACACAGAGGTGGCCTGGCTTTGAATAATGCTTAAAGAAAAAGAAAAATTTTTTAAGTACGAAATAAGATCATCATTCCCCATCATCATCATTGCTCTGATGTAGCTCATTATATTTAGAAAACCATAAGACATTGTTTTCATGATAAAAATCTAAATTCATATTAGAGCACTTTTGCTCCCAGAATATTTCCAAGATTTTAATACAAATTATTATTGTGTGAGCTAGGAAAATTGGGGACACAAGATCATAAAGAATAGTGCTTTTAGTAAAAGATTTTGTAGAACTATTTCTACTGATTGTTTAGCATATACTTTCAAAAATAATAATTTCAGAAGATGAGAACTGTTTCCCAAAAAGTAGACATCGTACTTCAAGGATAGTATGACTTTGCAGATGATTCCATTCCTTGTGTGTTTATCAGGTAATGGCAGAGGAACGATGGCTGTGAATGTTAAATACAGAGGTAAAAACTAATGCTGTTACCATATCACTTAACATCTAAATATATGCTATTTATTTTGATGTTATTTCAAGTATTTATTTTGATAATTCACCCTTTTTTATGTCCTTTAAAGGGGTTTTTGTAGCTCATACTGAGTGCTATAATGGGCACATAATAGGACCTCAATTAATATTGGCCATTTGTTAAGAGTGTGGACATGTGTCTATGACATATCTGTATGCACATGATTCCAAATAGTAATGAGCAGCCAATAAATTAGAAGACCAACAGACAGTAACATACATGGCTATGATTTAGTAGATAATCAAGTGAGCTCTAGAAGACATTTCTTGTTCCTTAAAGATGAATGTATCTAAAATAAAATCATGGGTGTTGTACCAGAAGAATATTCTTCAAACATTACAATAAAGTTGGATGCTAAAACAGAACAACACATTTAAGTCAGAATTGATCAAAGGAATATGGGCAGACAACATCTGACAGTGAATAATGGAGTGAATTTCTGGTAATTATTAATCAGAATTATTAGTTAAATCAAAGTTAGGGCTAGAAAAATGTGGGCTGGATTATAGGATATTCTGTCAAGATGAGTAAATTATCCAATTCAGTTAATTAATTCTGGAATCTTTCTGATGTGAGGCTTCTTTTAAAACCTATATTGTAGGCTGCATTTCTACCCATCCTGGAGAAGCTATATCTGATCCTTGAAAGGAATTATCCTTAGGGAAAAAAAAATAACAGGAATCTTGCTTCTCTTCTAGAATAACTGTATCCCTCTTATTTCGATCTTCCTTTTCATCATGTCAGAAAGGAACACTGCCTTACCCCATCAGTAAAAGAGAAGGATGTACATGGACAGCTTACTTACCTCTCAGCTGATGGGGCAGGAAAAGGTGGTGCCTACACCTGAAGTTAAATGGAGCTTGTAGCTCTCTAGTAAATGTTATTATAATTACATTGTAAATAGAATTGTTAAGAATCACAAGTTGATTTGGGACTTTTTGTTTAAACTATTTTGCTCATCTATATTTAGAGGCTGCACAGTGTAAAGGAAAGAACATCAAGGTAGAATTCCAGAGAATTAACTCTACACCTTGATTTTATACCACCTGCAATTTCAATTCTTCCTGTGTCTGTTTCTGATATAGACTGAATGTTTATGTCTCCTTCAAATTTCATAAGGTGAAATCTTCACCCCCAATGTGGTGGTTTTAGGAAGTGGGGCCTTTGAGAGTTAATTAGGTCATGAGGATATTGCCCTCATGAATGAGATTAGTGGTCTTATAAAAGAGACTCCAGAGAGGTCCCTAGCCCCTTCTACTATGTGAGGACTCAGCAAGAAGATTGCCGTTGATGAACTAGGACATGAGCCCTCAGCAGACACTGGATCTGCTTGTGCCTCCATCTTTGATTTCCCAGCCTCCAAATCTGTGGGAGATAAATTTTTGCTGTTTAAGCCACCCACTCTATGGAATTTTTGTTACAGCAGCCTGAAGTGACTAATAAATTTTCTTTATTTATAAAATAAAGTAATACCTCTACTACTACTTGATAGATCAAGTGGGTCATCTTCAAACAGGCCATGGATCACCTATTAATTATTGGATCACTTTGGAGAAAGAAGGGAAATATATTTATCTGGTAGGCCCCTTATATCTCTTGTCTCTCATTGGTTAAATTTTGCCTCATAGCACATTAACTCCAGTATGCTTTTGAGTTATTGATTCCACTTATGCAGCTGCTGGCGAAATTAGATCTTATGACTCAGAGGGCAATCTTTCATCTGAAACTATCAGTGAAGAGAGAAGGCAGATCTTCCCATTCTCGATGGTTAGGACCTGGATTCTTGTACTAATGTATCTCCTGTAGCAGTGGGCAAAATGGACACTGTCAGAGCCCAACCCTCTCCTGAGGGAGGCCATAGGCACAGGGGATATTAGGCAATGGGGCTATGATAGTGTCAACCAGGGCTTTCTGTCAAGCAAGAGGTCAAGGTTCCACGATTTAGGTGAGTCCAAGTAAATTGGGCTTATAACTAGAACTGAAACACATACTTTAGGAAACAGTGGCTTAAATTTTCTAAAAAATTGTTACTCTTTATTCTTTTAAGGAATGCCTAAGAAATTATACTGTTTCTATGGTACCAACCAGCATCATGAAATCAGTAGGATTTTGGGAGCAAAGTTTCCTATCTCTTTTACATTATTCTGAAATTTTAAGAAGATTTACATGGTTCTGGTAGAAATATATTAGCAAAGGTGTTAATAATCGTCATAATATTGCCTGTCAGGAAAACTAAAGTAGGTGAGGATTCTGGCAGCAACACGTA
Source organism: Globicephala melas (assembly GCF_963455315.2). NCBI lineage: Eukaryota > Metazoa > Chordata > Mammalia > Artiodactyla > Delphinidae > Globicephala > Globicephala melas. The sequence goes on from NC_083325.1 coordinate 21,800,074, forward strand.
ACATCCAGGGACAGCTCATGAAACAATTTAACCCCCAGTTGTGAGCTGTGTAGGGATACATCTGCTTCATTTATTAAAGATCACTTCTGGCTCTGGACTGGGAGTTTTCGAACATTTCTACGATGGGTTGGAAAAAATATTTATAATAAACATAGTGTATAAGTAAGATAGACACACATTCTGATGCATGCTATCCTTTCATTTGGGTTAGAGAATCCGATGGAAGCTAAAAGATTGCCTAAATGATTCACTCACCTGACAAAAATGCACATTGCTGCAACTTTTTGGGTAATGGGAAAATAGATTTATAGTTTAATAAATTTTATTGATAATAAGGATTCTACTGAAAAAAAATGGGACTAAAATGGCAATCTCAGTGAAGAACATGGAGAGAAAGGAGTGCCATACTCTGATTATATTTGTTGGGAAGCCTGAGATTCATAGTTTTCCTCCCTCCCTCCATCTTCCCTCCTTCCTTTCCTTCCTTCCATCCTTCCTTCCTTCCTTCCATCTTTCCTTCCTTCTTTCCTGCATTCCTTCCTTACTTCTTTTTCTTTATCAACTATTTTTTCATACCTCTTGAATGTAGAAAATCTATGTTGAGGGGTAAAGAGCTGTAGAAATCAGTTAGGCTGGTGAACTCAGCTTCAAATCAAAGCTGTCTCTGAGTGATACCATCTAGTCAGAATGGAGCAAGAATATTATATATTATATTTCTGAGGGGTAAAATGATGAGAAATAAATTGTACACTCTTAATGATTTTTCTTTTCCTTTTACTATGTTAGATAAGATGGCTAATTATCAATGCTTTGAAAGGAACTTCTTCCCAGATAATAAAATAGCAACAGGATGTATGTAGCAATATGAGCATGGGAGCTGTAAAACACTCCAGGAATAGGACTAAAAACTGGAAATAAATTAGACTAAATTCTTCAAAAGTTTTCAACTGAAACCATATGAATGAAAGTTTTTCCCTATCCAAATAGGGGTCAAAGCTTATCAGGTAAAGAATATTATTTCCTGGGAAGAAGAATATTGCTGTGAATCCACTAATGTTTGGAGAATCAGTCCTTACACAGTCTGTTTAAGAAACTAGTGCCTTTCTTATATAAATAAATTGTTTATTTGGAACAATAGAGAGTTTGAACATATTTTCAAGTTTTAACATTTGAGAGTCAAATATATTTGAATTCATGTGTGCAGGTATTAAAACTTGTCTTGCAGTAGCTGTTATAATGTAAATATTTAACATGCTAGTGAGAATCTTCTTGTAGTATGTTTTAACTACTTAACGTTAATTTGAAGTTGGTAAACAACTTGAGAACATTTTGTTTTGTCTTGGTTTTGTTTTATTTTTCTGTTTCAACTATACATGATGATGATTCTTTGTACTACAACTCCCCACTCCAAAAGAACTATGGACATTATATTAACACGTTTACAAATTGAATTTTATGTTACAGTACCAATTTTGCATTTTAAGACTAATTATGCATTCCCTATTTTATTTATTTTCACATAAGTAGAAAATTATCTCGCAATACCAAGAGATATATTATGGGTTGAATTATATCCTCTTAAAAAACACGTTGTGATACCTAATTCCAGGTATCTCAGAATGTGATCTTATCTAGAGATAGGGTCTTTACAGAGTCTTTACAGAGGTAATTAAGTTAAAATTAGATCATTAGAATGGGCCTTAATCCATTATGACCAGTTTCCTTATAGACAGTGTGATTTTGGACACAGAAGCACATAGAGAACGAAAATAACATGAACACACAGGGAGAATACCATCTACAAGGCAAGGGATGCCTGAAGCTACCACAGAGTAAGAGAGAGGCATGGAACAGGTTTTCCTTCACAGCCCTCAGAGGGAAAAAACTTGCTGACATTTTGATTTCAGGCTCCTCGCCTCCAGGACTATGTGATAACAACAAATTTTTGTTGTTTAAGCTACCTAGTTTGTGGTACTTAATTATAGTGCTCCCAGGAAACTAATATAAGGTATTTGTCCAAAGTCATTATCAAGAGGGTGTGTTTGGGGTTCTGGGTGCTACATCAATCATCCTGGGGAATTATCTACCCAGTGTCATTGTTAAGGAGAAGTTTAGCGGATGATGATTACTTTGAGAGATTATTATCACATAGGGATGCACTGCCTTGGAGTAAACATAAGCAACATGTCTATATACTCTCTGTAGGAAGTTTTCTCAGTTGAGGGAAAAAAAAGTCCAACATATAAAAAAAAAATAACAAAATGATGGAAAGAAAGAAATGAGATTATATAATTGTAAGATTCTCTATAGAAAGAATTCTAAGATGACCTCCATATTTCTTTGCCCTAGTTGAAAAATCCCATGTAATCCTCATCCCTTGAATGTGAGGAAGACTTGGAATATGGTGGATTTTGCTGCTATTATTATGTTACATTATATGGCAAAAAGATTTTACAAATGTAATTGTATCTCAATCAGATGATTTTAAGTTTATTAAATGGGAGATTATCCTGAGTGTGATTGACATAATTGGATGAGCCCTTAAAAATGGCTGGAGAGATTGGAAACAATATAAATTTTCCTGATATCTCAGAAAGAGCAAATTTTTAAGGTATGACTAGGGCTACATGAAGGGAAATGGTGGATGGCCTCTAAGCACTGAGAATGTGTACTATAGTTGACAGCTAACAAAAAGTCAGGGAACTCTTCCCTACTAGAGGTGCAAAAAACTGAATTATTCTAGGAGGCATTGAGGTTGGAAGATTTCCCTGAGCCAGAGATGAGACTACAGCACTAGTTGGCACCTTGATTTTATCCTTGTGAGACCCTTAGCAGAAAATCCAGTTATGGACTTTTGGTGTATAGGACTGTAAGATAATAAATGGGCAGTGTTTTAAGTTGTTAAGTTGTGGGAATTTTTTTACACAACAACAGCAAGCCAAGACATATCCTTACAATGCATGTGAAGTGGTGCATTATTATTTGAAGATAGAGGATGAATAGTTAAATAAGTATACTTTAAAGCTTAGGGTAACCACTAAACAAAATTTTTAAAAGTGAAAAAATTAAGCCAACTGTGGAAGAAAAAAGGAATACAAAAAAATCAATGAGTCCAAAAGAAGACAGAAAACAAAAAAACTGATGATACTAACAAAAAAAATCTAGCAGTTAGATAAATTTTAATCAAGTACCTCAATGACACCTAAGGTATACTGTCTAAACACTCCAGTAAAATGTAGAGATTTTCAAATTGGGAAAAAAATCCAACTATATGCTATTTACAATAAATCCACTTTAATTATACAGATATATACATCTGAGTAAAAGTAAAATGATGGAAAATTACCATTCTAACAGCTAAGCTTTTAAGAAGCTGGAATATTTATATTAACATGAGAAGTAATAGACTTTAGTACAAAAAGTATTACTAGGGCCAAAGACGATCATTACACAAGGATAAAGATATCAGTTTCCCATGGATATATAATAACCCTAAAAGTGAAAGCAACCAAGAAAAAATTCAAAATTGCAAAACTGATACAATGCAAAACAAAATAGACAATTCTGTAATTATATATGCACTTACCTTTCAGTAATTAATAGAACTAGTAAATTAAAAAATGAGTATGGTGGGAGGAGCTTCAAGATAGCAGAAGAGTTAGAGGTGGAGATCACCTTCCTCCCCACAAATACATCAGAAATACATCTACATGTGGAACAACCCCTATAGAACACCTACTGAACGCTGGCAGAAGACCTCAGACTTCTCAAAAGGCAAGAAATTCCCCACATACATGGGTAGGGCAAAAGAAAAGAGAAAAAACAGTGACAAAAGAATAGGGACAGGACCTGCACCTAAGGGAGGGAGCTGTGAAGTAGGAAAGGTTTCCACACACACTAGGAAGCCCCTTCTCTGATGGAGACTGCAGGTGGTGGAGGGGGGAAGCTTTGGAGCCATGGAGGAAAGCGCAGCAACAGGGGTGCGGAGAGCAAAGCAGAGAGATTCCTGCACAGACCATCAGTGCCGGCCAGTACTCACGAGCCCGAGAGGCTTGTCTGCTCACCCGCTGGGATGGGTGTGGGCTGGGAGCTGAGGCTCCAGCTTTGGAGGTCGTATCCCAAGGAGAGGAATAGGGCTGGCTGTGTGAACACAGCCTGAAGGGGGCTAGTGCATCACAGCTAACCAGGAGGGAGTCCAGGAAAATTTCTAGAGCTGCTGAAGAGACAAGAGACTTTATCTTGGGTCTTTGTTTCGTGGTGCATGAGGAGAGGGGATTAAGAGCACCATCTAAATGAGCTCCAGAGATAAGCATGAGCCGTGGCTATCAGTGCGGACATCAGAGACGGGTATGAAATGCTAAGGCTGCTGCTGCAGCCACCAAGAAGCCTGTTTGCAAGCACAGGTCACTATCCACACCTTCCCTCCCGGGAGCCTGTCCAGCCCGCCACTGTCAGGGTCCCCTGATCCAGGGACAACTTCCCCTGGAGAACACACGGTACCTAAGGCTGTTGCAATGTCACACCAGCCTCTGTAGCCGCAGGCTTGCCCCGCATCTGTACCCCTCACTCCCCCCCAGGCAGAGTGAGCCAGAGTCCCGAATCAGCTGCTCTTTTAACCCCATCCTATCTGAGCAGGAACAGATGTCCTCAGGCGACCTACATGCAGAGACAGGGCCAAATGCAAAGCTTAACCCCAGGAGCTGTGTGAACAAAGAGAAATGGAAATCACTCTCAGCAGCCTCAGGAGCAGCAAATTAAATCTGGACAATCAACCTGATGTACCCTGCATCTGTGGAATACCTGAATAGACAACGAATCAGCCCTAACTGAGGTGGTGGACTTTGGGAAAAATTATATATATATTTTTTCCCCTTTTTCACTTTTTGTGAGTATGTATGTGTATGCTTCTTTGTGTGATTTTGTCTGTATAGCTTTGCTTTTACCCTTTGTCCTAGGGATCTGTCTGTCCATTTTTGTTTTTCTCTTTAGTATAGATTTCAATGCTTTTTATCATTGGTGGATTTGTTTATTGGTTTGGTTGCTCTCTTCTTTCTATTTTTTATAACTTTATTTTTTTATTTCTTATTTTAATAACTTTTATTTTATTTTTCTTTCATTTTTTCTCCCTTTTATTCTGAGCCATGTGGATGACAGGGTTTCGGTGCTCCGGCCAGGCGTCAGGGCAGTGCCTCTGAGGTGGGAGAGCCAAATTCAGGACACTGGTCGACCAGAAACCTCCTAGCTCCACATAATATCAAAAGGTGAAAATCTCCCAGAGATCTCCATCTCAATGCCAAGACCCAGCTCCACTCAATGACCAGCAAGCTACAGTGCTGGACACCCTCTGCCAAACAACTAACAAGACAGGAAAACAAACACACCCATTGGCAGACAGGCTTCTTAAAGTCATAATAAGGTCACAGACACCCCAAAACACACCAACGGATGTGGATCTGCCCACAAGAAAGACTAGATCCAGCCTCATCCACCAGAACCCAGGCACTATTCCCCTCCACCAGGAAGCTTACACAACCCACTGAACCAACCTTAGCCACTGGGGACAGACACCAAAAACAATGGGAACTATGAACCTGCAGCCTGTAAAAAAGAGACCCCAAACACAGTAAGTTAAGCAAAATGAGAAGACAGAGAAACACACAGCAGATGTAGGAGCAAGGTAAAAATCCACCAGACCTAACAAATGAAGAGGAAATAGGCAGTCTACCTGAAAAACAATTCACAATAATGAGAGTAAAGATGTTCCAAAATCTTGGAAATAGAATGGAGAAAATACAAGAAACATTTAATAAGTAACTAGAAGAACTAAAGAGAAAACAAACAATGATGAGCAACACAACAAATGAAATTAAAAATTCTCTAGAAGGAAACAGTAGCAGAATAACTGAGGCAGAAGAATGGATAAGTGACCTCAAATATAAAATAGTGGAAATAATTACTGCAGAGCAGAATAAAGAAAAGAGAATTAAAAGAATGGAGGACTGTCTCTGAGACCTCTGGGACAACATTATACACACCAGCATTCGAATTATACGGGTCCCAGAAGAAGAAGAGAAAAAGAAAGGGACTGAGAAAATATTTGAAGAGATTATAGTTGAAAACTTCCCTAATATGGGAGAGGAAATTGTTAATCAAATCCAGGAAGCACAGAGAGTCCCATGAAGGATAAATCCAAGGAGAAACATGCCAAGACACATATTAATCAAACTATCAAAAATTAAATATGAAGAAAAAGTATTAAAAGCAGCAAGGGAAAAACAACCAATAACATACAAGGGAAGACCATAAGGTTAACAGGTGATCTTTCAGCAGAAACTCTGCAAGACGGAAGGGAGTAGAAGGAAATATTTAAAGTGATGAAGGTGAAAAAAACTACAACCAAGATTATTCTACCCAGCAAGGATCTCATTCACATCTGATGGAGAAATTAAAACCTTTACAGACAAACAAAAGCTAAGAGAATTCAACACCACAGTACCAGCTTTACAACAAATGCTAAAGGAACTTCTCTAGTCAGGAAACATAAGAGAAGGAAAAGACCTACATTAACAAACCCAAAACCCTTAAGAAAATGACCCTAGGAACACACATATCAATAATTACCTCAAATGTAAATGGACTAAATGCTCCAACCAAAAGACATAGACTGGCTGAATGGATACAAAATAAGACCCAGATATATGCTGTCTTCAAGAGACCCACTTCAGACCTAGGGACACATACAGACTGAAAGTGAGGGAATGGAAAAAGATATTGCATGCAAATGAAAGCAAAAGAAAGATGGAGTAGCAATTCCCATATCAGACAAAATAGACTTTAAAACAAAGGGTGTTACAAGAATATAAAGAAGGACACTACATAATGATCAAAGGATCAATCCAAGAAGAAGATATAACAGTTGTAAATGTTTATAAACCCAACATAGGAGTACCTCAATACATAAAGCAAATACTAACAGCCATATAAAGGGAAATAGACAGCAACACAATCATAGTAGCAGACTCTTAACACCCCGCTTTGACCAATGGACAGATCATCCAAAATGAAAATAAATAAGGAAACACGAGCTTTAAATGATACATTAAAAAAGATGGACTTAATTGATACTTATAGGACATTCCATCCAAAAACAACAGAGTACACTTTCTTCTCAAGTGCTCATGGAACTTTCTCCAGGATAGATCATATCTTGGGTCACAAACCAAGCCTTGGTAAATTTAACAGAATCGAATTTTTATCAAGTATCTTTTCCAACCACAATGTTGTGAGTCTGGACATCAATTACAGGAAAAAATCTGTAAAAACAAACAAACAAACAAACAAACAAACAGAAACACATGGAGGCTAAACAATACACTACTTAATAACCAAGAGATCACTGAAGAAATCAAAGAGGAAATGAAAAAAATACATAGAAAAAAATGACAATGAAATCATGACGACCCAAAACCAATGGGATGCAGCAAAAGCAGTTATAAGAGGGAAGTTTACAGCAATATAATCCTACCTTAAGAAACAAGAAATATCTCAAATAAACAACCTAACTACACCTAAAACAATTAGAGAAAGAACGAAAAAAAAAACCCAAAGTTAGCAGAAGGAAAGAAATCATAAAAATCATAGGAGAAATAAATGAAAAAGAAATGAAGGAAACAATAGAAAAGATCAATAAAACCAAAAGTTAGAACCAGCTTTTAGCTTGAAAAGTTAAACAAAATTGATAAACCATTAGTCAGACACATCAAGAAAAAAAAAAAAAGAGAAGACTCAAATCAATAGATTTAGAAATGAAAAAGAATATGTAACAACTGAGACTGCAGAAATACAAAGGATCATGAGAGATTACTACAAACAACTATATGCCAATAAAATGGACAGCCTGGAAGAAATGGACAAATTCTAGAAAAGTACAACATTCTGAGACTGAACCAGGAAGAAATAGAAAATATAAACAGACCAATCACAAGCACTGAAATTGAGACTGTGATTAAAACTCTTCCAACAAACAAAAGCCCAGGACCAGCTTGATTCACAGGCGAATTCTATCCAACATTTAGAGAAGAGCTAACATGTATCCTTCTCAAACTCTTCCAAAATATAGCAAAGGGAGTAACATTCCCAAACACATTCTACAAGGACACCATCACCCTGATAACAAAACCAGACAAAGATGTCACAAAGAAAGAAACTACAGACCAACAACACTGATGAAGATAGATGCAAAAATTCTCAACAAAATACTATCAAACAGAATCCAATAGCACATTAAAAGGATCATACACCATGATCAGGTGGGGTTTATCCCAGGAATGCCAGGATTCTTCAGCATATGCAAATCAAACTATGTGATACACCATATTAACAAAATGAAGAATAAAAACCATATGGTCATCTCAATATATGCAGAATAAGGTTTTGACAAAATTCAACACCCAGTTATGATAAAAAAAAAAAATCACCAGAAAGTAGGCATAGAAGGAAATTTCAACAACATAATAAAGGCCATATATGACAAACCCACAGCCACCATCATCCTCAATGGTGAAAAACTGAAACCATTTCCACATTAATCAGGAACGAAACAAGGTTGCCCACTCTCACCACTATTATTCAACATTGTTTTGGAAGTTTTAGCCACAGCAATCAGAGAAGACAAAGAAATAAAAGGAATCCAAATTGGAAAAGAAGAAGTAAAGCTGTCACTGTTGGCTGATGACATGATACTATACATAGAGAATCCTAAAGATGCTACCAGAAAACTACTAGAGCTAATCAATGAATGTGGTAAAGTAGCAGGTCACAAAATTAATGCATAGAAATCTCTTGCATTCCCCTACACTAATGATGAAAAATCTGAAAGTGAAATTAAAGAAACACTCCATTTACCATTGCAACAAAAAGAATAAAATACCTAGGAATAAAGCTACCTAAGAAGACAAAAGTCCTGTATGCAGAAAACTATAAGACACTGACAAAAGAAATTAAACAGGATGCAAACAGATGGAGAGATATACCATGTTCTTGGATTGGAAGAATCAACACTGTGAAAATAACTATACTACCCAAAGCAATCTACAGATTCAATGCAATCCCTGTCAAACCACCACTGTCATTTTTCACAGAACTAGAACAAAAATTTTCACAATTTGTATGGAAACACAAAAGACCCCAAAGAGCCAAAGCAATCTTGAGAAAGAAAAACAGAGCTGGAGGAATCAGACTTCCTGACTTCAGACTATACTACGAAGCTAAAGTAATCAAGACAGTATGGTAGTGGCACAAAAACAGAAATACAGATCAATGGAACAGGATAGAAAGCCCAGAGATAAACTCACACACATATGGTCACCTTATCTTTGATAAAGGAGGCAGGAATATACAGTGAACAAAAGACAGCCTCTTCAATAAGTGCTGCTGGGAAAACTGGACAGGTACATGTAAAAAGTAAAATTAGAACACTCCGTAACACTATACACAAAAATAAACTCCAAATGTATTAAAGACCGAAATATAAGGCCAGACACTATCAAACTCTTAGAGGAGAACATAGGCAGAACACTCTACGATATAAATCACAGCAAGATCCTTTTTGACCCACCTCCTAGAGAAATGGAAATAAAAACAAAAATAAACAAATGGGACCTAATGAAACTTCAAAGCTTTTGCACAGCAAAGGAAACCATAAACAAGACGAAAAGACAACCCTTAGAATGGGAGGAAATATTTGCAAATGAAGCAACTGACAAAGGATTAATTTCCAAAATTTACAAGCAGCTCGTGCAGCTCAACAACAACAACAACAACAAAAAACACAAATAAACAACCCAATACAAAAAAGGGCTGAAGACCTAAATAGCCATTTCTCCAAAGAAGATATACAGATTCCCAAAAAACATATGAAAGAATGCTCAACATTGGGCTTCCCTGGTGGTGCAGTGGTTGGGAGTCCGCCTGCCGATGCAGGGGACACGGGTTCGTGCCCCAGTCTGGGAAGATCCCACATGCCATGGAGCGGCTGGGACTGTGAGCCATGGCCACTGAGCCTGCACGTCCAGAGCCTGTGCTCTGCCATGGAAGAGGCCACAACAGTGAGAGGTCTGCGTACCACAAAAAAAAAGAAAAAAAAAAGAATGCTCAACATCATTCATCATTAGAGAAATGCAATCAAAACTACAATGAGATATCATCTCATAACAGTCAGAATGCCATTATCAAAAAATCTACAGGCAATAAATGCTGGAGAAGGTGTGGAGAAAAGGGAACCCTCTTGCACTGTTGGTGAGAATGTAAGTTCTTAAAACCACTATAGAGAACAGTATGGAGGTTCCTTAAAAAAACGAAAATAGAACTACCATATGACCCAGCAATCCCACTACTGGGCGTATACCCTTAGAAAACCATAATTCAAAATGAGTCATGTACCAAAATGTTCATTGCATCTCTATTTACAATTGCTAGGACATGGAAGCAACCTAAGTGTCCATCAACAAATGAATGGATAAAGAAGATGTGGCACATATATATGATGGAATATTACTCAGCCATAAAAAGAAACAAAATTGATTTATTTGTAGCGAGGTGGATGGACCTAGAGTCTGCCATACAGAGTGAAGTAAGTTAGAAAGAGAGGGAAAAAAAAGTACTGTATGGTAACACATATATATGGAATTGAAAAAAAAGAAAAGGTCATGAAGAACCTAGCAGCAGGATGGGAATAATGACGCAGACCTACTAGAGAATGGACTTGAGGACACGGCGGGGGGAAGGGTAAGCTGGGACAAAGTGAGAGAGCGGCATGGACATATATACACTACCAAATGTAGAATAGATAGCTAATGGGATGCAGCCACGTAGCACAGGGAGATCAACTTTGTGCTTTCTGACCACCTAGAGTGGTGCGATAGTGAGGGTGGGAGGGATGTAGATGCAAGAGGGAAGAGATATGGGGATATATGTATATGTATAGCTGATTTATTTTGTTATAAAGCAGGAACTAACACACCATTGTAAAGCAATTATACTTCAATAAAGATGTTAAAAAAATCAGTATGACTATATAATCCCTAAACAACCCTGTCAACTAATCAGTTAACATAACAGAACACTCCATCCACAACAGCTAAATACCCATTTTAAAATATGCTCACCTGGAACAGTCACTAATGGAAGGTTTTTCTGAGTCATAAAACAAAACTTAGCAAATTGAAAAAATTAAGTTATACAAAGTGTTTTTTTTTCCCAGATTACAACAGATTAAACTATATATCAATAATAGAAAAAATTGTGGAAAATCTCTAATATTTTAAATTAAACAACACATCTCTAATTACCCCATTGTTCAAAAAGGAAATCACAAGAGAAATTATAATATATTTTGAGTTGGATATAAATGAAGACACAAAGGACACAGCATGTGTTTATTCTGTGAAGTCACCATTATTGAAAAGTTATAACATTACAGGAGTATGTTACAAAATACCACAGGTCTCAGTTCATTGATCTAAGCTTCTGCATTAAGAAACTTGAAAAAGAGGAGCAAATTAGACTCAAGGCAAGAATAAGGAAGGAAATAATAAATAGAAGAACAGAAACTTTTGAAATTAAGAACAGAAAACAATAAAGAATATTAATTAACCAAACCCGCCCCTTTGAAAAATAATTAATGAAATTGATAAACGTCTTACCACACTGACCAAGAGAAAAAAAAGAAAGCAGAGATTACAAATATTAAAAATAAAATTGAATCTATCACTACCATAGAGAGAGTAAAAGGAGAATTAAGGAATACTACAAGTAACTCTATACGCATTAATTTGATAATTTTTATAAAAGAAAATTCTCAGAAGACAGAGTGTCATATTTCACAATAAAAATAGATACATGAATACTGTATATTAAAGAAATTGTGTTGATACTTAAATTGTCAACAAAGAAAATTCTTGGATTTGATGGAAAATTCTACCTAATCTTACAAAATATTTAAAGAGGAAATAATACCAATTCTACAAAAACTATGAACACAGATGAGGAGGGGACAATTCTCAACTGTCCTTAATGAGGTCAGAAGTTCTCTGATAACAGAACCACACAAAGGCATTATAGCAAAATAAAAATAGACCAATATTTGTCATGAACACAGATACCTATATCTTAAACAAATTATTAGAATTTCAAAACAAACAATATGACCAAGTGCAGCTTATCTAGGGAATGCAAATTTTTTATTATTTAAATTTAAATCTTTCACTAAATTTGGGAAGATTTTGCCTGATATTCTTTAAATATTTTATTTGACCAATTTTCTCTCTTCTTCTGAGACAATGTTTATAATTATACTTTATATATAAGTATAATGCATGTAACTGACATAATGGAAAATCATACATACTGTCAAAATTTCATACTGCCCTGAGAGGATCCCTGAATACTGGATCAAATTTTTCATTTCTTTTTAAATCTCTTTTTTTCAGGTAGGATAATTTCTGTTAAACTATCTTCATGTTCACTAAGTTTTTCATTACCATTCTGCTATAAAGTATATCCAGTGAATATTTTTACCTCAAATATTATGTGTCAATTCTAATTCTTTAATTTGATTATATCTTATACAATCAATTTATCTGCTGAGATATTCTTTTATTTATTACAATATTCCCAAGCATATTACGTGTAACTTTCGGGTATACTGGGTGAAAATCCTTAGGATCAACAACATCTTGTGGAAAAACACCTTGATCTGGAATTTGTAGCAATAGCAAGCTCCTTCTTGCGCTCTCTCCTAAAAGCACATTCTTTGATTTTTATAAGTTCATGTTCAATGGTAATGAATGATGTATGAAGGGGGTCTCGACAGTGATATGTTATGAACAGGTAGATATATGTGTGCACTATTTTCAAATTTTACACACTTACTGCAGCTTGAGGCATTGATTTCCCTGCTCTTATACAGCTGGCAGCCATCATGAGATCAAGAAAGTTCCCAAGATTTTGCGAACAAATAAGTTTCCTTATTTTTAAAGTTAATCTAGCATCCCTAGGAAGCCATGACTAATAATGGGGCACTGGTAGTGTTAACACAATCTATATCAGCATTTTCAGATAATCCTTCACTATTCTGAGTGAAACTGATGCCTGTCTAGTTCCCTAAAATTAACTTCAACAGAAATACCCTTCCTCCCATTTCTTATTCATAATGTCAGCTACTTTTATAACAGCTGCATTTTGAATATATTCATCTTGTCATAAAAAGCAAATCTACCATCAATTGCTGAATGTAAGGCAGCAAGGAAGTTGGATGGTATTCATAGAGCATATCATGCTTCTTTTGAGATGTCTTTGCCATCAGAAAATAATGTGAATAGTTTGAAAAATTCACTGACAAACCTCTAGTCTGCTACTGAAATGTAGTTTATCTCTGCACTCATATTGATTTTCATAAAGAGAGCTGAAATTTCAAATATACTTAATACTTAGATTTTGTACTTCTATAAAAACTATAAATATGTTACACATTCTGAAAAGGTATTATCATGAATTGTAAGTATGGTTTTGAAAATAATTCAGGAAAATTATATCTTAAATATGCTTTTTCTATGTATAGCATTTTTACAGTGAGAATAATGAATACAAAATTATATGAAATAAAGGTTCATTCTTTAACTCACCTAAAAGGCAGTTTTCAGTCAATCAAAATAATAGACAAAGGGAAAGCTTTTAGAGTTGATGTCTTAGATGTACTTCCCAAGGTATAATTATATAAAAGGTAATCTTTTCTTTATCTTGCTTATTTTATTCAGCAGATTACTGAATAAAAGAAGCTAATATATAAAACTTTAAATAAAAGTTATATATTGGTCAATTTATGGCTATCAATATAAAAGTGCTTCAAAATAACATGTGGTTTATCTGTGGACTATCTTTTCCTATGCACATTCTAAGGAGTGAAGAACTTGTCTCTTATAGGATCCTTTTAACCCATGATACAGCATAATGTTATAAAAATTAAATTTATTATAATAGAATATCTCTTTTTATAAAGTTCAAGATATTAATAGATCTCCCATTCTGGGTTCCAATCATCTATTGTGCATTTATTAAGACACAGAAAAATTGTAAAACAACATAAAATAATTAGATTGGGAAGAAATCAAAATTCTTATTATGTGTCACAAATCAAAACAAATCTCTATGTTTTGGAATTTTTAGAAACATAGGTGTATTATGTCAAATGGGAAATAATTTTATAGGGATTTTAAAGGAAGGGGTAATATCATAAATATTTTGAAGTTTCTATACAAATTGACATATTAGAATATTTGTAACCACAAATGGCTAGTAGTTATCCAAGATAATCATCAAGAAAAATAAGTCCAAAATGTGACTGTGGAATAAACAAGGCTGTTTACTACTGTCAAACATTAAGTCATTACTAAGAGATTAGCTAGATTGGCCCTTAGCCATCTTTGTTCATTGCTGCAACAAACCTCAGGAATCAGGTGATTTTCCTAGTTCTTCTAACAGGAAGTTATTAACTTTATAAGCTTTTCAAGTTTTAGTCTCAATTTTTTGTCTTTTCTGATTCCCAAAGCAGTATAATAAGCATAATTTAAAAGGCACACAATCATTAAACCTTAACCCTTCTGAACTCTGCTTGTCAAGGTGGCATTTACTATCACAAAAGAAATGTTTTAGAGCTATTGCAATCCATTTTAATTTAGACCATAATGAGTAAGGGACACTTCGTTCTAAATATCTCTTTTATTAATACATTTGACTCTATCTTAGCCATCACCACAATAATGTGAGATACCATAAACTCTCCATTCATCTAATGAAATAACAGTCTAGTTGGTCTCCCTCTATCTACATAAATATCTACACACTTTTTGGATCATAAATTCTTTTCTAGAAAGTTATTTCTGAGCAGCATCTTAATATATGCCTTTTGATTCATTATTTTTAAAAGTATACAAAATAAAAATTTTAAATAATGAGATTACCTAAATAGTGGCTTCTTTTTTCTTTCCTTCTAATAAACAGCTTATATACCTTATTTTGTAGACCACTGCTGCAAAGTGGACTCCACTGTTAGCAGAGTATTTTATTTTTAAAATAGTGATGTTGTTTATTTTGTTGAAATATTTTAATGCTATCCTACTTTCTTAGAATAAAAACTTAAGTCTTAAACATGACTATAAAGCCCTGTGTTATTTGATCTGATCCAACCTCTTCAGCATTCTCTTTTATCACTCTCCATCTCTCAGTGTGTTCTACCAGTGGCTTCTACCAGTTTCTTGTCCCTTTCATGTTGTCATCCACCACAGGGTCTTCGTCCATTCTACATTGGGGAATCACATTCTTTTGCAGACTGTAGAATGTATTGAGAAGAAGCTTTAGTGGAGACCAGGAAACTGTTTAGGGGATGTTGTCACAACGCTGCACAGAAATGGTATTGCCTTGAACTGCAGCAGCTGAGGTGAATGCAGACCTGGTAGATTTGGGAAATGTTTAGGATATATAGGTGTCAGAACTAGGTAAGTAGTTGAATATGGGAAGTGAAGTGTGTGCTGATTTAAGAATGATTTTCTAGTTTGGGGCTTAGGGCCTTTTACTTAGGTAGGGAACCTAGACAGATAAACAGATTTGGAGAGGAAAGATCATGATAAATTTTAGACATGCTGATTTTATGATTTTTATGGCAATAATCAGTTGTGTGTGATAGAGGAGATGCTGGTTTAGATATTTGGATTTTTAAAATAATTAATAGATAATTGGAACTAAACAAATAGATGTGATTTTTTCACTTGGATATTTCACATGGCAAAGGACGAAGGGAAAGGACATTGACATTTAACAGATAAGAATACAAAGATCTCACAAGTGAGACTGTGGGAGTGTCTAAGAGATAGAAGAAAAAGTGTGACAATCCTGAAAAGTATGGTGCGTGAAAGCCAAAGGAAGTGTCTTTTACAAAGGTTTGGTGTTAAGGTGATACGTAAATGTTAGTAAGAGGTCAGGTAACTCTAAAATTGGGAACATATGTATTAAATTAAAAGAACTTTGCTGTGACATGACTGGCCAATGGGCAACATTGTAATGACAAAGGCTCCTGTAATCTGGTATGTGTTTGTGAATAATTTTTATCTAAATATAGTTGAATATATGTAATTAAACAGATAAACACTTATCTAGTTGAAAAGGTGAAAAATTAGGAAAAATCCAAATAAATGTAGAAAAATAAGATAAAGCTGGGTCACCTTAGTACACAAAAATTTGTGAATTTTTCTTTTGATAACATGGGCTAGAAATTTGGCACTGAGTTTCTAAAAACAGCAACTAAAAAAACTCCCAAACAAAAAATATGATGAAGTATAATATGTAATGAGTCCATTAGTTAAAAACATAAAAGTGGTCCAAGGGATGTACATAGAAATAAATAATATATACATATATAAATAATATAATTATTTAAATATAGATATATTTATATTTTATATATTTATAGAAAATGTATAATAAAACACATTATTTAATTTATTTTTTCCATAGACTTCCAGAGATGTATGCATTACAGCATAATGAGCCATGGCAAAAATCGTACTCATAATCTTCCTCACTATTAAACATAAACTGAAAAAGCAATTTTATAACAGGCCAGATACCTTAGTGCAGGTTTGCAACATTCTTAGCCTGACTCTTCCTAAAGGTAAAATTCATAATGTATAGTTAAATGAATGTACCTCCTGCATTTTGAGCAATCTTCTTTAACATTTTCTGTCTCTCCTGAGACTTCCATGAGAGATGGGTGGCTGAAATTGCAGATTATATTCTCTGTCAAGAATCTGAAGTGCAGTTATACAAAGTTTCTGATTAAGGGTACAATCATGCAACTTAGTGGTAAATAGAAAGTGGGGAAGAAGCTGGCTTATTCCTGTACAAACTCAGGAGGCTAATCAGTCGTAAATGACTGACCAATATGATTCAGTGTAGAATTGGATCCAAACAACATCTGTGGACAGAGTCATCTTCAGAAATAATTATGGATGATTGAGATTGCAACAATCTATGTCATAAAATTTACCCATACTAATTATAGTCTAGAGGTTTTTTTCACAGCTGATATTCTCAATTGCTCTTCAAGGCTACACAAATCATGCAATTCCTTACTAAAAGTAAGTAGATACATTTCTTAAAAAGTGTTCATCTAAGTAAGCTTAGGATTTAAGCTGTTCTAAAGAGCTATATAATTTAAGTCAATAACTTTTGAAGTAATGTTTGTCAAAAATGTTGATATTATTGTCATCTATTCGGGGTTCTTTAGATAGTTGGCCAATTGACCAATGAAGTCATTCTTGTATGTAACAAAAAAGTTATGTCATAAGCTTGGAGAAAATGTGTTTATTCTTAATGACAGGCTGGAATGCATCCAGCTCATCCAAAATAAATTTTGAGTAATAAAAATAAAAATTAAACACAGAGGGGTTTCCAAACAAATAATCTTTCACACCACTTAACATTGTTATCTGATTTGCCAAAACACTATACCTGTGGACATTGACACTCAGGTGATGCTAAAGCACATGTCTTATAAAAGCACCATTAACCAGCATCGTAAAAATGGCTCATAGACTTTAGGCATAACCAGTTCTATTTATGCAGTTATAATGTGTAAAATTCAATAAAATTTTCAGAAATCTTATATTTTTTCCAACATATGTCTTGGTGAAGGAGAAAGTAACAGAAATACCCATGCTGAAAGCCTGCTGACTCTTCATGGAAAACATAGGCGTCAGCCACTTTAAATTATATTTATTGAACAGCCATATGTTTCAAGCAACTGGAACAGATTCATGACAAGGAATCAATCAGAATCCCATGTAATTTTATTACCATTTTCAGCAAACAGCTCATTTGGACAAGACACTGCATTCATTCATTCATTCATTCATTCATTCTCTAAATAGCTACTGAGTGTCTCCTTGGTTCCAGTGACTCGGCTGGGTGAAAGTCTGGGGATACAGTAGTTAGAAAATGTTTTCTTAGCTCTAATGGAGCTCACAGTCTAATAAATCATTTAAGCTCATGATTTTTGAGTGATTTTTATGTGATTGGCATTGTGTTAAACGTTTTACGTAAATTACTTTATAATTATCTTGGTAAATCTTTGAATGGTTATTATGTCTTATGCATAATTTTCTTGGTTGGCATATGGAGGTGCAGAGAATTTAAGTACAAGTTGTCTAAATTCACATAGCTAGCAAGTGTCAGGGCTGGGATTTAAAGCTGAGAAGTCAAACTCCAGAGCGTTCACATTTTGTCAGCTGCTATCTACATGATTTGAGGGCAAATCAGATAGAGCTTTCAACTCTGAAATATTCTCCTATTTTTCAGAGAAAAAATATTTCTCTGAAATATTCTCCTGTGTGAATATGATGTAACAACATATTCTAGAATTTGAGAAAGATGATTCAAGGTTTTACCTCTGAATCTGACAGTTTTCAGCACTGCAACTTTAAGGATATTGTTAATCTTTGGTGGTTTTAATCCAATTTCCTATTAAAATTAGCATTAATAAAGTAACATATGTGACACTGGGTTCCAAATAAATGACAAATTAATTCTAATTTGATATTTTAAGAGAAACTGGGTTCTAACTAGTGTCTCCTTGAGAAAAAGCCATATTGGAAAGGGGTCTGTGGAGGAGTGGACACTTGGATGAAAAATTAATAATAATAATAACATTAAAAGAGGAAATTGGAAGCTACCTAAGACAAACTTCTAACTTTTTATTTTGCTTTAGGATGGACTTGCAAATGATGGTTAAATAATACAGGCCATTCTGTTGCAGATATCTGCAGAACTCAAATTTTAATTGAAATAGTCTTCAGTCCAGCTTAGGTCTGATCTTTGGATTTTTCTCCTGGGGTATATTTCTATGTTTTTTTGATATTTAGAGTGAATTTCTCATTGGGATTATGTAATATCAGTCTTCTATGAAGTTCAGAGATCTATAACATAGCTTAAAGCATTTTTCACCCTGCAGGACCAAATTAAAGATGAAAGGGGATGAAGGGAGAAATGTTAATTGAAATATAAATATTTAATCTTTATTAATTCTTAAAGCAGGTAAGATGGAGTTTTTAAAAAGGTGAATTGTGTTATATAAAATCTTGGTATTTATGATGAGAATATATTTCCTACAGTTGGTGACTTCTGAAGTTAAAAAAAAGTCTACACTGGAAAATTTGTCAATTATGTTCTGAATCTTAACTGAGATGATCAGTTTGGGATAACTTTTTAACTAGTTTAATGCAGTTAGGATTATCTCATATGGGAAAGCTTCTGCAAGAAAGTATCTTTGAACAATTAACTTTGCAGAAACATACTGAAAATGTTTACTGGAAACAATAAAGCACTAATATACATTCCCAGTACTCTATTCCTTTATCTTCCTCCAATTGCTTATTCTCTTTTTATTACTAAAATTCTATTGAAGACCTGACAATAACTGCAACAAAAACACAAATTCTCACAACACTGAACTATAAAACTGATAATCAACATAATTTGAAAAATTGGAATGGTGCTCTAATAAAAGCACCTGGTTCAAAAAGAGAAAAACAAAACATAGCAAAACAAAACAAATGTGTGTCTCATCTCAGAAGCTGCCCAGAAATCTCCTCTTGAAACTGTCATCATCCTACAAGGATACTGTAAATCACATTTTCCATATGCAGACTCAGAAACCTGGGTTCTGTAGCTCTAGAAAATGGAACAGCGAGCCAGGTGGAGGGTTGGTGCTCCCTCTTCCTCCTGCTGCCATCTTTTTATTAGATACTCAATTCTCAGAAAACAACTCAGCAGGGCACAGGCACCAAGTAGCTGCTGAGTTTAAAGTTTTCCTTTTGACATGTAGCTCTTAGAAATAGTAGGTTTTACTGTAGGCAAGAGGGAACAAGAATCCGTATTATTTTATGTGTAGAAATGTAGATTTCCAGGTAGTATAAATATGTTTAGAGCACACTTTTCAAACTTTTTGAACATTCCATTACTAAAAAGTGACTATACATCTTTCTTACTAGTATATTAATTTCTGAATCTTATAGGTATGACTATTGCAATATATCATTTACATTATGAAGAGTGGGCAATATGTAAGTTCAAGATCTAAATAAAGTTTAAAAAATATCTATTATATTGTCCAATGGCATAATACTCTTCAATACTTTAAGTGAGATAAATTTGATTACATTTAATTTGTAATTTGAAACTATCGATTGGATGCTTTGTGATGCAATGGCTCCTATGTGTGGTTCGAAGTTAATTTCTCTACATGGCTTTATTATCTGTCATAACTGAAAATGATAGTCCATAAAGGGATATACATCTAAATGAAAATAAGACTTCAGTGATACTACTTAATAAATTTATTTATTTTGTATTCTTTTCTACCTATAATGCAAAGTTTTATGTAAAAATGTGTTTGGAAAGCTTCTGTGATGATGCCAAGAAGCTTTTCTTACAAAGCAAGTGAAACATATTGCATTTATGTGCTTTTAAGAACTAAGTTTAAAAACCACAGTAAAATTTCACAGGAAGGACCTTCACTGGATGATTTTGAGTAGATTAGAATCTTTTGCTTGTTAAGTGTGTACATTTGACTTTTCATAGATGATATTGTTGTTTAGTTTGGGTAAAAAACATTTAAATTGAAAAGAATATCAAGCATTTGCAAACTCCCCATAGAATGTGTTTCCTTTATAAAACAGTTACTTTCTCACTTGCAGTAAAAATGTAACTTTCAACTTAAAAGAACAGATGAGATGTGAGATTTTTTTTTGCAATTATATCTTCTAGTAATTAAGAAGTGCTGGAAAAAATAGGCCTGAGTCAAAAGGACACAGAAGCCAACCTTAATGAATTGACTGAGCTGTATGAACCAAAGTTGGAACAATTTTAGCAACAAAATAAATAATGACAATATTGGATTATAATGCATAGAATAAACCAATATCTATGCATTCATACTGATATAAATAAATAATTGAATAAATAATTTTTAAAAAGAGAGACAAGGGACAGGTCTTCCTTACAGAAGAATTTTAATTAATAATACAAAAAGAATGAAGGAAATTCGAAATCATCATTATGGATACAACATGATGATAATTGGTGCAAGAAAGATCCTCTGATGAATGCCAAAATCAGTAGGCAAAAACAGGAGGGTAAAATGTACATCTGCAGTCTCCAAGTAAATAATTAAAGTGATATTTATTATTTATAAAGAGAAAAATTGTAACATTACAGTGGAGAAACATGGTAGATACCACCTTAACTACGTGGTCAAAATACACATCAGCAGTAAAAAGACACATCAGTAGTATGTGCCCCTGATATACTGCACTGAGGACATAACTTCTGTTGTATTCTTGATAAAAATTCATATCATTCTGATCACAAGGCAGCATAAGGCTAGCCCAAACTGACTACTATTTATTAAAAGCATCAAGATCACGAAGAGCAGGGAAAAACTGAATAACTGTCATGGATTGGAGGAGACTAAGGAGACATGAAAACTAAATACAATGTGAGATCCTGGATTGGATGCTGGAACAAAAAATGGTGAAATGGGAAAATTAGTGAAATTCAAATAAGTCCTATACTTTAGTTAATACTATTGTACCAGTGTTTATTTCACTGTTTTTATAATTATATTATGGTTATGTAAAATGTTAACAGTAGGTGAAGCTTGGTGAAGGGTACACATAAACTCTCTGTACTATGTTTTCAACTTTTATGTGAGTCCAAAATGATTTCCAAATGAATATTAAAAAATATCCTTCTAGAATATAGCTAGATTCTTTCAACACAGAAAATAACAACAAATTTGGAACATGAGTCTTTATTGAAAAAAAAAAACAGTACAATTCACTTTACCAGTGCTTTATGGACTTTGCCATGAGACTGGTGAACTTTGCGTTATACAAAAGATTTTCATACTACTCTCACCTCATTTCATGGTACTATAGAGATTATCATATTTAGAAAGTTTTATTTTTATAAGCATAACTATTTTCTGTGATAACCTCTAATACTTTGTACCTTTCTGATTTCATCTGTATTCCTGTAACATGGCTTGACTACTAATACATTTCACATACATTGCAGTCTCTGTATTGTTAGCCCAGGTTATTTCTGTTAGTTTCTCCAATGCACCTTGTTTACACCCAGTTTTTATCATAATATTTTTTATCATTAATGAAGCAATTTACTGTTGAGAATATATTTACACTGTTAATCTTCTCTTTAGTGTTTACAAAATGTAGTTCTTTATGAAGTTTATTATTGATATTTATGAACTGAATACCTTAAGCAGAGCTATGTTAAAAGCCTCTGTATTTCCATTCAACTATTGAGAAAATCTTACACAATTTGTAGTTACACTTGTTTATTCTAGTCTTTAGCTGTTTTTTCTATGATTCTTTTAACAATATTTGCCAAAAAATAATGCACCATCATTTTTCACCATATTGTTTTCTGTGTATTATTTCAGGCACGATCACAATGACAAAAAGATCAAGGGTTTACCCAAATACATAAGCATTTTTGTCTTTTGCTATTATGTAAGAAATTGTAGGAGAAGCTTTGTCATGTTTTATCCAGTTGAGTATCATATGACTTAGGAAGTGTTGACTTAATTGCAGAGCTTAGTATCTGTGAGCTGGTTGGGTGGTTGATAGATCCCAACTACACCAACTGCTTCACATAGCCATTAACATCTATCTCCAGCCGTGATATATGCTCAGGACTCAGAGGTTTGATCATCTTCTTTTCAGAATAATTATGTTGTCATTGTTGTTTCCTAGTAATAAGGCTGAGGTAGAACTCATATTGGGAGTAGAAGTGTCACCTTCGTCCTTTTCCCCTCAGTCTCTCCTACTTGTAGGATTAATACTCTCTTCACTCAATATTTTCTTTGATACTTATCTGGCAGGGAAGATACCATCATCAGGAAGGTAGTATTTTCTTGGTGAGGGTCCTTGACTCCAGAAGTACTGACCTCTGCAATTTTCCCAAAAGTGGGAAACTCAACTGCGTTACTTGTGGTAGTGGGGGGCTGTGTTTAAACTTTCACCTGGGGTGGGGGGAAGGTTTCTTTGAAGGAAAGTTTGAAATCCACCTCTCAATTTTGTGAGGTTTGGTCTTAAAAAAATAATAAACTTACACAATCTGTAAATTCTTTTGGCCAGGCATACATTCCTCTATGAGTCTCATTATTAAACCCTTTGGTGGCGAGAAACTTCCATTCAGAACACCTTTGTCTTTGCACTCCTTGCCTGATTGGAGAGCTTCCAATGCTCAGAAAAAGTGTGAGCAGCAGGGTCAATATCCCACATCAAATATTAAGATCTTCATTTTTCCAACTTTTTAAACATAAAGTAAATATAAAATTTAATATTGTCTTTAGAAACTTCAGTGTATTATCTTGCATACCTTCTCTACTGGGTACACACATTCTATTTATAGAAAAATGATTTAGAGTGTGAGTAGTCCAAGTAGGCAGGGTAGTCTATGATGCTACATATTTGGCAGTAGAAAGAGGATATTTAAATACGTGTAGAAGAAATTAGCTTACAATAGGCTGGAGATCTAGACTTATTAAATAGAACTTCAACAGTATTTGTGAGGATTGATAAACATAGAGCCCTCTTAGAGGGCTTACTATGTGGCAGGCACTCTTCTACACACATTATATGTATTAATTCACTTAAGCCTCTTATTTAAGGTATATATAATTCATTTAACTCTCCATACAACTAAGGTGTGGAGGGATACTATAGATCAGGGTACCATCTCTGGACAAGGTATTGAGAATATAACTTGAATCTGTGACCTGTGTTCAGAGCTGTTGCTGGTAACATTATATTTGGCTGCCTCTGGAACATTTTTATTACTCTGATAGAAAGCAATCAGAGTAAACTAGACTAAATTTGAACAGATGTTTCCCTATTTGAGGAAGTGAAAAAAAAAGATAACTGAAGAAAATATCCTAAAAGACAACAACAAAAAAAAGTTAATGGTGAGTATTTCTGGAAGAGAAGTCAATGATTGGGGAATGGAAGGAGTGAGAATTTATTTCTTACCTTCCATACAGTTTGATATGTCTAACTGAATGTCTACATTTCTTTAATTTTGAGAAAATAAATTTGAGAGAAACAAATAAAATTAGCCTCTAACAAAACATTTACTATAAATCTCTTCTTATTTAACAGTTTTTGAAGTGTTAAGTAGAAAAATAAGACATTCAAAAAACAAAAGTAACAATATTTAAGAAAATATTTCTTATTTGTTGTTTATATAATTGCTTATCTTAAACCACTAAAACAGACATGAAAAATTAGAAATGATAATTCACTGGCATAACTAATTAAAAATATTTTTTTTCTAAATAGTTATCTTTCCTATATGTCAGTGATAATCAGTTATGAAATATGAAGGAAAATTCTCATTCACAATAACCAAGAAAATAGAGGGGGAACAATTATGAATACATTCAGCTGGAAATTTGTAGAAATATTTGACAAACAGAAGAAAACTTGACTCAATTAGGGCCATAAAACAAAGCTGAAAATATGGAGAAACAGACATGCAAAGTTTTTCTGTTTGTTTTTCTTCCAGTTTTATAGAGATATAATTGAGATACAGAACTATATCTGTACACCTCAAGCACTTGTAAGCTTAAGGTGCACAGCATAATGATTTGACTTAGCTACTTCATGGTATAATTACCACAGTAAGTTTAAGGAACAAAGCTTCTGACATTATTGAAATCAGTCTATACATTTAGCACAATCCATTTTGTATTTATCTTCTTGCTGTTTTTGTTTTCTACTCTTCCATTGTTTCCTATTGTGTGCTTTTTATGTTTACTAACAGAATGAGTACATACTCAATTGTTTCTTGTTGGTAAAGCTTTATCATTTTTACAGCAAGAACAATTGACAGACAGATGGTTTAGAAAGATATTCATTTCATTGAATTATATTTTTCAAGACAACTAAGATGTAGGATTATACTTGATTATATAATACATAATGATACATTGTGCTATTCCAAGTTGTTAAGAGACATTTTTTTTTGGAAAAAAATAGTGATTTGACAAACTAGCTAAAGAGTCCTTGATATTTTATAAATAAGACAATTTAGAAAATGACGCCCACATGAATTTAAAAAAAAAAAACACACAAAAATTGCCACTATCACTTGAAATCTGCTGCTTATTTTATAAATGGATATTAGAAATACACATGCTGTCACTTATAGTTTACAAATGCATCAAGCTGAATTGATCGGATACAGCCCAAAATAGGAGTAGGCAGTATGTAGAACACTTGAGTAGGTACAAAACTATGTCTAAAAGGGATAAGATTCAAGTAAATTGGCAACTGTATAAAGTGCAGTTTATAACTGAGTACAAGCTGTGTTTAGACAAGTATCAAAAGAGACCATGACCATAGAACCCTCAAATTATACTCGGGTTGATTCCAGGCACAATTACTCTACTGTATCTGCCAAATAATTCTCTGCTATGTAAGCATTCTTTCAGGATAAAGTGCTTAATAACTACTCCTGGTTGTTAAGTGGCTTATGCTTTATTGTTCTGGGACCAGTAATTAATTCAAAATATCTTCACCTTTCTTCTCTTAAAGGTCTTTGCTCCTCAAGGAGCAGTGCTCATCTTAGAAGCTTACTCAGATAAGAACAATATTTCAACTGTGACCAGGACAATTATGTTCCCAAACACATTCCTCTTCCTTTATTTATCCTTCACTGCTATGCAGAACCTTCAGGATGGCAGTGGGATGAAACCCCGAGAATATCTTGATTTTGCAAAATGGTAGACTATTCATGTTGCAGAGGGAGTTTGAGGATATAGTTTAAATCCCTCATTTTAAATTAAAAGTCCCTGTAGCATTTATATGATACACCTTAGGTGATGTAGGTGATCAGTAACAGATTTCCTGTACTGATTGAGTCACTAGATTTTGATTAACACTACTAGCCCTTTTCCCAGCAAACAAATTCCCTTTTGACTCCATTGTTACATTTACCATTCTATTACTTTCTTTTCTCCTTCCCCATGTTATGTCACACAGTGTTCCTTAGAACAGCAATTCTTATAGTGTGGTGCCATTTCAGGAAGCCTATGAGGTCAAAGCTACTTTGTCAATAATAGTAAGATATCTATTTCACTCCTTCATTTATGGGTATACAGGGAGTTATCCAGAAGCTGCATAGTGTGATATATTGAAACACAGTGAATGCAGAAGCAGATATGAGAATCCAGAGAATCCAGAAACCTCACATCAAAGAAATTTATAGAAATGCAAAGCAATGTCACTCTTTTCAAAATTATTGTTTTGTAAAATATTGACATTTTCACTAAAATATGTTCTTTTTTAGCATATAATGATTATAGTGTTATTTTTAAATGAGTCTCTAAGTAGGTATTTTTTAAACATCTGCTTTAATGCTTAATGTGGTAAGTATAAATATATATAAATATATATATATATATATATATATATATATATAAACAAAAGCTCCTTGGAGTCCTCAATACATTTAAGAATATTAAAGAGCCATCAGATTAAGAATTTGAGAATAATTGCCTTAGGTGGTTATTTCCCCTTACCCTAAGGATGAGGGGAAAACACAGGGAAATGTGTCCTAATCATAGAAGAAATATAGTAGCTAATTTAAAAGAATTTATTGGGCTTCCCTGGTGGCTCAGTTGTTGACAGTCCGCCTGCTGATGCAGGGGACATGGGTTCGTGCCCCGGTCTGGGAAGATCCCACATGCCGCAGAGCGGCTGGACCTGTGAGCCTTGGCCACTGAGCCTGTGCGTCCGGAGCCTGTTCTCTGCAACGGGAGAGGCCACAACAGCGAGAGGCCCGCGTACCACAAAAAAAAAAAAAAAAAAAGAATTTATTAATAAACCTTCTGATATCTATCTCACCCACTCCAGTTAAGATCTGTGAAGAGAGTCACCTTGTATTATTTTTCACTACTATATCCCCAGCAGTGCACAGTATTTGTTACTTTGGGCAAGTTGTTTCATATATATATTCCTCTGTAAACCAGGAATAACCATATTAACTTCAAATATTTTAATAGTTATTAAATAAAATAATGAATGTAAAATAAAGCTTCTCATATAAACCTTAGAGATAATAAATGTTCAAAATGAAACTGGATGATGGGGTAGTGGTCAGACAGAATAGTAATAGTGAGGGTAATAATGGAGATACAGTAGTAGTAGTACTATCATTATTGTTGTTATTGTTTTTATTTTTTAATTGAGGAGTAATTTACATAACTTAAAGTGCACACATCTTAGATGTTCACCTCAAAGATGTAAATACCTTTTACATATGTATTTACCCATTTTATCATCACCCAGGTTAAGATATATTTTGTTGTTTTTTTTGTGTGTGTTTTTATTGCAAAGTGTTGCAGCAGTATCAAAATACTCGTATGATGAAAGAAATCACAGTGCTTAATTTAGTCAATAATTATAAAGAAAATAGCAAAATACATAATATGTAGCAATACTGAATAAGTATTAATTAGGTATTATCTGTGAAACTAACTTATTCAATTCCACAAGATCTTGATTCAAAAGTTAGTTTTATATTAAAAGTTAGCTTATTTCCTGGCCAAAAACTGTAAAATTTTAATTCTTGCTTTTATAACACTCTTCCCTTTTTTGTTTCTCTTCTGCATTTAAAATTAATGTATTCTGTAATTGATTTACCTGTCTTGCTTATCATGTGTATTCCCCACCAGAATGCAAGTTGGATAAGGACAGAGTGGTTTACTCATGGTTTTATGCTCAGTACCTAGAAGATGATGTGGCATAGTAATTGCCTATTAGATATTTGTTAATTAAGTGTTCAAAGAATGATAGGTTTTAAAAACATGTTTAATGAAACTGGAAAATTATGACCACATTACCATTATAAGTATTCAAGTATGAACACTGATGCAATATAAAGAAAATAAAAACCAAACTTGTTTGGAAGTTTTCTTTGTTTTCATATTTTTGTTTGTTCTAGACTTTCTAATGTAATTTATTTAGTAAATTGAAATTAGAGGAAAGCAATAATGAAAACACAAGAGGGAAGGCACACAACGTGATTTATCCCAGTTGCTAGATGACTTCGAATGACCAGTGACTAAAAGCCAATTTGTTAATTAATCCATAATGATTTGTCCAGTTCTAGCAGTTTGGTAATACTTTAATCTCTCCATGATTCAAATGCCAATACATTTCAAGTGACCTTTTGGAATTTTTTTTGGATCTACAAGCAAGTAAATATCTAATGACAAGAACTTCCCAACTTAAGACCAATAGAGATGGAATTGTTGCAGAATTCTCTTATAGTCTATGTGAAAGCACAGAATATGCTATGTCAGGAATTTCAATAAATGAACAGAGGACAAACAGATAAATAAGTAAAATAGAACTGCTCTAAGATGATGAATAATGACTCATATGAGGCTTTGACATACATTAGTAATCTATTCAACAATAAGAAATGGATAAATCATAGTGAACAAAAACACATGTGATTTATCTTAAGGAATCAATGTTGTTATACAACTCCATCTACACATTTCCCTGTAGGATGCAAACCCACAGTCCTCTTATCCTATAGTATTTTTTTCCAGAGAAGACAGAAACTTCTAATTTAATGTGAAATCTTCAAATTTCTAATACTGAACATTTAATTTAAATGTAAAACCATATGTAGATCAACAATTTGCAGAGGGAATAATATGGTCATGGCTACCAGTTTATCAGTCCCATTTATCAGTGTTTACTCATAACCCCATGTACATATTAAAACTTAAAGCACCCCATTCTATACAGTTGCATTAAGTTATTGAGTAATACATTCATAGACTTGAACTATAATTTCAGTGGAGATTTTTTTTTTTTTACTTTCTCCATTTAATTGCTCTTCACTTGGAAGGAGTTCCTAAAGTATTCATTTTCACTGCCTCTAGGGTCTTTGTTAAGCAGCAAATGATATATTTGCTTTTGAAAGAAATACTATTTTTTAATGAAGAAAATGAGTATCAATTTTATTCTGATGTCCAACTTTCATGTCTGGTTTTAAAAATTAGTGTATACTCACAATTTTGAATCACTTTAATCCCATTTTTCTATGTCTATCCTTAGAGGGTACCAAGAAAAGTGTAATTATATACTTTATGGATACATTTAAATTCTACTTGAATACACATATTTCCATCACTCAGTCTATCTGATTCTTTCTCTCTTAATAACAGAGCCAATTTCCCAGCATCTTAATCATTTTCACTGCTTCTTCCTGGGTAGTTTCCAAATTATCTGCATCCTTGAACTTGTAGAATTTGTGGAGGAGCATAATCTATAGAGATAATTCAAGCAAGAATTAAGTATTGCTAAGTTCTCTTTTGACAGTGATGGTGAAAGTCCCTATTCCATAAAAGTGATATAAAATGCAGTAATTTTTCACACTCCCACACACTTTCCCTCCACCTTTACAGTTACTATCTATTTAAAATAATTTGATAATTTGGAATAGCAGAAGTTCAGGATGTAGAGTTAATGAGCTAAAAATGGTGAGGAAAGAGAAATGATTAAGGAAGGATTGTGGGATGACATCTTTGTCTTTAATAATCAAAGAACCCTCATGAAACAGAGGAAATCAGCTCCATTCACATGTTGATACTTTTATTCTTGCTTCAGCATCTTTTATGTGTGATTACTCAGACATTTATTACACACATTCACTGATGAAATCTTATTGCTTCTCAAAGCACTCCTCTCTTTTAAATTAATTAGAGGTATCAGAAAGTTGTTCCTTAATATGTATCCTAATCTTTCTTCTTGCAAACTACACCCAGCAAGGAGAAGAGTTACGATTTGAACCTAGGGCTTCACTCTAGAACCTACTGTTCTTACCACATAGGATTACTGTATTATATGAAAATGCCATTCTTCCTCAGATATGTTCATTACATCCCACAATAGACATGCCAGATATTAAATAGCTCACATAATCCCTGGGAGAGTTCTTTCATACTTGAGCTTTATATTAATGTTGGGAAATTTTCCAGTTTCTGGCCTAATCTTGAAAGCATGTCAAGTGTACACAAGAGTCAGAGAACTACTTGAGAAGTCATAGGGTAGTAATCTGGAGACAACTTATAGGCATATTGAATATATCTAATTAAAAAGAGGAACTTTTAAAAATCATCCTTAGATTAATCAATTGGATGCTTAATGAAATCAATAAAATCAAAAAATTTTGAGGGTATAAACTGTTCATTAATTTTGTTCCCCTGTCAAAATCATTTGGTAAGTCAGAAGTCATAAAATAAGGGTAGAGTTGAAAGCATAATATTTAATTTGCTTAAATTTACTTCTACACTATATGCTATACGAACAAAGTGTTTTATCAATACACATATTTTATAGATTATGAATATTTCTCTTTTATTTTTTTAACATCTTTATTGGAGTATAATTGCTTTACAATGGTGTGTTAGTTTCTGCTTTATAACAAAGTGAATCAGTTATATATACACATATGTTCCCATATCTCTTCCCTCTTACATCTCCCTCCCTCCTAACCTCCCTATCCCACCACTCTGGGTGGTCACACAGCACTGAGTTGATCTCCCTGTGCTATGCGGCTGCTTCCCACTAGCTATCTGTTTTACGTTTGGTGGTGTATATATGTCCATGCCACTCTCTGACAGCCTACCCTTCCCCCTACCCACATCCTCAAGTCCATTCTCTAGTAGATCTGTGTCTCCATTCCTGTCTTAACCTTTTTTTTTTCCTTAGATTCCATATATATGTGTTAGCATACAGTATTTGTTTTTCTCTTTTTGACTTACTTCACTCTGTATGACAGACTCTAGGTCCATCCACCTCACTACAAATAACTCAATTTTGTTTATTTTTATGGCTGAGTAATATTCCATTCTATATATGTGCCACATCTGCTTTATCCATTCATCTGATGATGGACACTTAGGTTGGTTCCATATCCGGGCTATTGAAAATAGAGCCACAATGAACATTTTGATATATGACCCTTTTTGAATTATGGTTTTCTCTGGGTATATGCCCAATAGTGGGATTGCTGGGTCGTATGGTAGTTCTATTTGTAGTTTTTTAAGGAACCTCCATACTGTTCTCCATCGTGGCTGTATCAATTTACATTCCCACCAGCAGTGCAAGAATGTTCCCTTTTCTCCCCACCCTCTCCAGCATTTATTGTTTCTAGATTTTTTGATGAATAGCCATTCTGACTGGTGTGAGATGATATCTCATTGTAGTTTTGATTTGCATTTCTCTAATGATTAATGATATTGAGCATTCTTTCATGTGTTTGTTGGCAATCTGTATATCTTCTTTGGAGAAATGTCTATTTAGGTCTTCTGCCCATTTTTGGATTGGGTTGTTTGTTTTTTTGTTATTGAGCTGCATGAGCTGCTTGTAAATTTTGGAGATTAATCATTTGTCAGTTGCTTCATTTGCAAATACTTTCTCCCATTCTGAGGGTTGTCTTTAGGTCTTGTTTATGGTTTCCTTTGCTGTGCAAAAGCTTTGAAGTTTCATTAGGTCCCATTTGTTTATTTTTGTTTTTATTTCCATTTCTCTAGGAGGTGGGTCAAAAAGGATCTTGCTGTGATTTATGTCATAGAGTGTTCTGCCTATGATTTCCTCTAAGAGTTTGATAGTTTCTGACCTTAAAATTAGATCTTTAATCCATTTTGAGTTTATTTTTGTGTATGGTGTTAGGGAGTGATCTAATCTCATACTTTTACATGTACCTGTCCAGCTTTCCCAGCACCACTTATTGAAGAGGCTGTCCTTTCTCCACTGTACATTCCTGCCTACTTTACCAAAGATAAGGTGACCGTATGTGCGTGGGTTTATCTCTGGGCTTTCTATCCTGTTCCATTCATCTATATTTCTGTTTTTGTGTCAGTACCATACTCTCTTGATTACTGTAGCTTTGTAGTATAGTCTGAAGTCAGGGAGCCTGATTCCTTCAGCTCCGTTTTTCGTTCTCAAGATTGCTTTTGCTATTTGGGGTCTTTTGTGTTTCCATACAAATTGTGAAAATTTTTGGTCTAGTTCTGTGAAAAATGCCAGTGGTAGTTTGATACGGATTGCATTGAATCTGTAGATTGCTTTGGGTAGTAGAGTCATTTTCACAATGTTCATTCTTCCAATCCAAGAATATGGTATATCTCTCCATCTATTTGTATCATCTTTAATTTCTTTCATCAGTGTCTTATAATTTTCTGCATACAGGTCTTTTGTCTCCTTAGGTAGGTTTATTCCTAGATATTTTATTATTTTTGTTGCAATGGTAAATGGGAGTGTTTTCTTAATTTCACTTTCAGATTATTCATCAGTGGTGTATAGGAATGCCAGATATTTCTGTGCATTAATTTTGTATCCTGCTACTTTACCAAATTCATTGATTAGCTCTAGTAGTTTTCTGGTAGCATCTTTAGGATTATCTATGTATAGTATC
The DNA here is from genome assembly GCF_963455315.2 of Globicephala melas. Classification (NCBI taxonomy): domain Eukaryota; kingdom Metazoa; phylum Chordata; class Mammalia; order Artiodactyla; family Delphinidae; genus Globicephala; species Globicephala melas. The sequence continues at coordinate 21,832,705 of NC_083325.1, forward strand.
ATGTCATCTGCAGACAGTGACAGCTTTACTTCTTCTTTTCCAATTTGGATTCCTTTTATTTCCTTTTCTTCTCTGATTGCTGTGGCTAAAACTTCCAAAACTATGTTGAATAAGAGTGGTAAGAGTGAGCAACCTTGTCTTGTTCCTGATCTTAGTGGAAATGGTTTCAGTGTTTCACTATTGAGGACGATGTTGGCTGTGGGTTTGTCATAGAGGGAAAGTTCCCTCTATGTCTATTTTCTGCAGAGTTTTTATCATAAATGGGTGTTGAAATTTGTTGAAAGCTTTCTCTACATCTATTGAGATGATCATATGGTTTTTCTCCTTCAATTTGTTAATTTGGTGTATCACATTGATTGGTTTGTGTATATTTAAGAATCATTGAATTCCTGGAATAAACCCCACTTGATCATGGTGTATGATCCTTTTAATGTGCTGTTGGATTCTGTTTGCTTGTATTTTGTTGAGAATTCTTGAAAATATGTTCATCAGTGATATTGGCCTGTTGTTTTCATTTTTTGTAACATCTTTGTCTGGTTTTGGTATCAGGGTGATGGTGACAACGTTGAATGAGTTTGGGAATGTTCCTCCCTCTGCTATATTTTGCAAGAGTTTGAGAAGGACAGATGTTAGCTCTTCTCTAAATATTTGACAGAATCCTCATGTGAAGCCATCTGGTCCTAGGCTTTTGTTTGTTGGAAGATTTTTAATCACAGTTTCAATTTCAGTGCTTGTGATTTGTCTGTTCATATTTTCTATTTCTTCCTGATTCAGTCTTGGCAGGTTGTGCATTTCTAAGAATTTGTCCATTTCTTCTAGGTTGTCCCTTTTATTGGCATAGAGTTGCTTGTAGTAATCTCTCATGATGTTTTGCATTCCTGCAGTGTTAGTTGTTACTTCTACTTTTTCATTTCTAATTATATTGATTTGAGTCTTCTCCCATTTTTTCTTGATGGGTCCGGCTAATGGTTTATCAAGTTTGTTTATCTTCTCAGAGAATGAGCTTTTAGTTTTATGGATCTTTGATATTGGTTCCTTCATTTCTTTTTTATATATTTCTGATCTGATCTTTATGATTTCTTTCCTTCTGCTAACTTTTTTTTTCTCTTCTTTCTCTAATTGCTTTATGTGCAAGGTTAGGTTGTTTATTTGAGGTGTTTCCTGTTTCTTAAGGTAGGATTGTATTGCTATAATTGTCCCTCTTAGAACTGGTTTTGCTGCATCCCATAGATTTTGGGTCATCCTGTCTCCATTGTCATTTGTTTCTAGGTATTTTTTGATTTCCTCTTTGATTTCAGTGATCACTTCATTATGAAGTAGTGTATTGTTTAGCCTCCATGTGTTGGTATTTTTTACAGATCTTTTCCTGTAATTGATATCTAGTCTCAGAGCGTTGTGGTCGGAAAAGATACTTGATATGATTTCGATTTTCTGAAATTTACCAAGGCTTGTTTTGTGACCCAAGATATCATCTATCCTGGAGAATGTTCCATGAGCACTTGAGAAAAATGTGTATTCTGTTGTTTTTGGATGGAATGTCCTATAAATATCAATTAAGTCCATTTTGTTTAATGTATCATTTAAAGCTTGTGTTTCCTTATTTATTTTCATTTTGGACAATGTGTCCATTGGTGAAAGTGGGGTGTTAAAGTCCCCTACTATGAATATGTTACTGTCGATTTCCCCTTTTATGGCTGTTAGTATTTGCCTTATGTATTGAGGTGCTCCTATATTGTGTACATAAATATTTACAATTGTTATATGTTCTTCTTCGATCGACCCCTTGATCATTATGTAGTGTCCTTCTTTTTCTCGTCTAATAGCCTTTATTTTAACGTCTATTTTGTCTGATATGAGAATTGCTACTCCAGCTTTATTTTGGTTTCCATTTGCATGGAATATCTTTTTCCATCCCCTTACTTTCAGTCTGTATGTGTCTCTAGGTCTGAAGTGGGTCTCTTGTAGACAGCATATATATGGGTCTTGTTTCTGTATCCATTCAGCCATTCTGTGTCTTTTGGTGGGAGATTTAGTCAATTTACAATTATGGTAATTATCGATATGTATGTTCCTATTCCCATTTTCTAAATTGTTTTGAGTTTGTTATTGTAGGTATTTCCTTCTCTTGTGTTTCTTGCCTAGAGAAGTTCCTTTAGTATTTGTTGTAAAGCTGGTTTGGTGGTGCTGAACTCTCTCAGCTTTTGCTTGTCTGTAAAGGTTTTAATTTCGCCATCAAATCTGAATGAGATCCTTGCTGGGTAGAGTAGTCTTGGTTGCAGGTTTTTCTCCTTAATCACTTTAAATATATCCTGCCAGTCCCTTCTGGCTTGCAGAGTTTCTGCTGAAAGATCAGCTGTTAACCTTATGGGGATTCCCTTGTGTGTTATTTGTTGTTTTTCTCTTGTTGCTTTTAATATGTTTACTTTCTATTTAATTTTTGACAGTTGGATTAATATGTGTCTTTGTGTGTTTCTTCTTGCATTTTTCCTATATGGGACTATGTATGCTTCCTGGACTTGATTAACTATTTCCTTTCTCATATTAGGGAAGTTTTCAACTATAATCTCTTCAAATATTTTCTCAGTCCCTTTCTTTTCCTCTTCTTCTTCTGGAACCCCTATAATTCGAATGTTGGTGTGTTTAATGTTGCCCCAGTGGTCTCTGAGACTGTCCTCAGTTCTTTTCATTCTTTTTTCTTTATTCTGCTCTGCAGTAGTTATTTCCACTATTTTATCTTCCAGGTCACTTATCTGTTCTTCTGCCTCAGTTTCTCTGCTATTGATCCCATCTAGAGTATTTTTTAATGTCATTTATTGTGTTGTTCATCATTGCTTGTTTCATCTTTAGTTCTTCTAGGTCCTTGTTAAATGTTTCTTGCATTTTGTCTATTCTGTTTCCAAGATTTTGGATCATCTTTAGTATCATTATTCTGAATTCTTTTTCAGGCAGACTGTCTATTTTCTCTTCATTTGTTAGGTCCGGTGGGTTTTTATCTTGCTCCTTCATCTGCTGTGTGTTTTTCTGTCTTCTCATTTTGCTTATCTTACTATGTTTGGGTTCTCCTTTTTGTAGGCTACAGGTTTGTAGTTCCCGTTGTTTTTGATGTCTGTCCCCAGTGGCTAAAGTTGGTTCAGTGGGTTGTGTAGGCTTCCTGGTGGAGAAGACTAGTGCCTGTGTTCTGGTGGATGAGGCTGTATCTTGCCTTTCTGGTGCACAGGTCCACGTCTGCTGGTGTGTTTTGGTGTGTCTGTGGCCTTACTATGATTTTAGGCAGCCTCTCTGCTAATGGGTAGGGTTTTGTTCCTGTCTTGATAGTTGTTTGGCATAGGGTGTCCAGCACTGTAGCTTGCTGGTTGTTGAATGAAGCTGAGTGCTGGTTTTGAGATGGAGATCTCTGGGAGATTTTTGCCATTTGATATTATGTTGAGCTGGGAGGTCTCTTGTGGACCAGTGTCCTGAAGTTGGCTCTCTCACCTCAGAGTTACAGCACTGACTCCTGGCTGCCCCGCCAAGAAACTTTCATCCACATGGCTCAGAATAAAAGGGAGAAAATGGAGACAGAAAGAAAGAAAGAAAAAAGAAGAGAGGGAGGGAGGGAGGGAGGGAGGAAGGAAGGAAGGAAGGAAGTAGGGAAGGAAGGAAAGATAGAAAGAAAGAAAGAAGATAAAATAAAATAAAGTAAAGTAAGATAAAATAAAATAAAGTTATTAAAATAAAAAATAATTATTAAGAAAAAAAATTTTTAAGAAGAAAATAGAAAACAAACAAACAAAAAATGAGCGGATAGAACCCTAGGACAAATGGTGGAAGCAAAGCTATACAGACAAAATCTCACACAGAAGCATACACATACACACTCACAAAAAGAGGAAAGGGGGAAAATATAATAAATCTTGTTCTCAATGTCCACCTCCTCAATTTGGGATGAATCGTTGTCTATTCATATATTCCACAGATGCAGGGTACATCAAGTTGATTGTGGAGCTTTAATCCACTGCTTCTGAGGCTTCTGGGAGAGATTTCCCTTTCTCTTCTTTATTTTCACAGGTCCCCGGGATCAGCTTTGGATTTGGTCCCACCTCTGCGTGTAGGTCACCAGAGGGCGTCTGTTCTTCACTCAGACAGGATGGGGTTAAAGGAGCAGCTGCTTTGGGGACTGTGGCTCACTCAGGCCGTGGGGAGGGAGGGTTATGGAGTGCGGGGCGAGCCTGCAGTGGCAGAGGCCGGTGTGACATTGCACCAGCCTGAGGCACACCATGCGTTCTTCCAGGGAAGTTGTCCCTGGATCTCGGGAGCCTGGCACTGGCGGGCTGCACAGGCTCCCCAGAAGGGGGGTGTGGTTAGTGACCTGTGCTCGCACACAGGCTTCTTGGTGGCGGCAGCAGCAGCCTTAGTGTCTCATGCCCGTCTCTGGGGTCCACACTTTTATCCACGGCTCGCGCCCATCTCTGGAGCTCCTATAAACAGCGGTCTTAATCCCCTCTCTTCACGCACCTGGAAACAAAGAGGGAAGAAAAAGTCTCTTGCCTCTTCAGCAGGTCCAGACTTTTCCTTGGACTCTTTCCCGGCTAGCCGTGGTGCACTAACCCCCTGCAGGCTGTGTTCATGCCGCCAACCTCAGTCCTCTCCCTGCGCTCTGACTGAAGCCCAAGCCTCAGCTCCCAGGCCCGCCTGTCCTGGCGGGTGAGCAGACAAGCCTCTCGGGCTGGTGAGTTGCCAGTCGGCACCGATCCTCTGTGCAAGTATTTCTCCACTTTGCCCTCTGCACCCCTGTTGCTGTGCTCTCCTCCGCGGCTCCGAAGCTTTCCCCGTCCACCACCTGCAATCTCCGCCTGCAAAGGGGCTTCCTAGTGTGTAGAAACCTTTCCTCCTTCACAGTTCCCTTCCACTGGTGCAGGTCCCGTCCCTATCCTTTTGTTTCTGTTTATTATTTTTTCTTTTGCCCTACCCAGGTACTTGCGGATTTTCTTGTCTTTTGGGTGGTCTGATGTCTTCTGCCAGTGTTCAGTAGGTGTTCTGTAGGAGTTGTTCCACATGTAGATGTATTTCTAGTGTATCTGTGTGAGGAAGGTAATCTCCGCATCTTACTCTTCTGCCATCTTCCCCCTAAATCAGTCCTGTATTCTTAATAGTACAACAAACTGTTTCCTAACATTTACTTTTGGATTCTGCAGTGTATTATTTTGTGATAAATACAACAGATCCTCAAAATAATGATACTTCCCCTAATTGTTTTAGTTTTTAGTTTTCTATAGTCTTTATAAAAGTTATGTGGACAATTCATTTGATCAGATCAATGGCTTGAGGTTGAAATGGTGCGTTCTAACATTGAATCTAGTCCAGTCCTAGTTGACCCTAGCAGGTATTCTTCTGGTATAGCTTTGTTGAGCTGCCATCTTGTTCACCTTTCTTTACTTGACTCAAAGTCTAAACAAACAAGGCACATGGAAACAGATGTTTCTCAGGCTGTATTACGAGCAAGGATGTTTTCTCACTCTTTCTAGTTCTGTTTGCAACCCCAAATCATAAAAACATATCAACCTCTTTCCTTATGGAGTTTGATCACTAATCTATGAATGAAGAGCCTCTGTCTCATAGAATTTAAGCTCTGTGTCCATGACTACACAGGTAGTTAGTGTAAAATCCAGTATACTGCACAGGAAAGAGCACTGATTTTGGGAATATGAAATTTATGTTTACATTTTTGCTTTACCGTTTTTGAGTCGTAGGTCAAATTGATACCGACCAGGGTTCTTGGCCTTCCCCAATCAATATAAATTGACGAGGACAGACAAGAGACTCAGGCAACGCTTTACTGAGGCTCCTGTGACTGCAGGAGGGAGTGAAAACAAGTAACATATTCACTTGCTTGCTCCCTGAGGGGTAAGTGGTTCCTTATACAGGGTGAGGGTAAAGATGTGTCAGGTCTAAGGGTGGCTTAGATGGTTTGCTCACCCCTTAGGTGGTGTTGAGTGCAGGGGGCATGCTCAGTGTCCTGTTTTTGCTCCGGGCTCTTCAGAAGTGGCAGTTGGGTTTTTTGGTCTTTTTGTATCTTTTTTACCCATAATTTGCCCCAACTGTGCATTCATGCAGTTACTTGTAGTCCCTTATACTTTCTTTGTAATTTGTAGCTTCGGGAGACCTTTGTCCAGGTACAAGCATTGCAGCACTGCAGCAAGGGTCCCAGGTCGTCTCAAAATGATCTAGTAGTCCTCTCTGTAGCTCAGTTTTTGAAATTGAAAATAAGAAAAAATATATATACTTACCATAAAATGTTGTGGTGTGAATTAGTGAACCAATGTACATAGAAACTTGCATAAATGTCAACCTACTGATGCCCAGCACATGCTTTTCTGCCTCATCATACTGCTTTCTCTTGTCTTTATATATAAACTTTAATTACTACCAGTCTTAAGAGAATAATTACTTAATATTAATACTAATTCAATCATTACTATTCAATATGTTACCCATATTAATACCTAGCTTATGGAATAATTAATCAGACAAGGTGATTGATAGTTTGATACACTTATACTTTTTTATTTTTAAAAAATAAAGATCTGTTTCAGTAAAATTCCAGTTAAGTTCCAGATTATTGGAAAAATTTTGTTTCCCTCACTTTCTCATTGAATGAAAATGTTCTGTTTATAAGTTTATTTGCATTAATCTTGCTGTAATCTGAAATATTTATTTTCAAAAACTACATTTGAAAAAATACATATTTTTATTATTGATTTTACCAAACACATAGTGATTCTTTATGGAAAAAGTGTAAATTGTTAGTCTTTCAAAAGAATATAGCATAGACACAAAAATGTTATTTTATTTTCATTTGAACTTGATGATATAAAATGAAGTCAAAGCAGAAACTAACACACCATTGTAAAGCAATTATACTCCAATAAAGATGTTAAAAAAATAAAAAAGTAAAATGAAGTGAGTATCATCAACTGCACCCTTTTAAAACTGCCTCAGGGAAATATGTTAATTGATAAATATTAATTAAAATGGAAGGTAAAAGTTCTTAAGCAGAATTATATCCCGTCTTATTATGGGGTGTAAATAGATGGAAATTTAACTTTATAATGTTTTTGAGGGATTGCCATTTTAATCAATGTGACATATCTGGGGTTGACACTTTCCCTGGAGCCTATAGTTTCTTATTTTCATTTATTCATTAGACATACTGATTGCCTCTGAAAAACAGGAACACAGGCGAGTTCTTTTTTTCATTCTTCATATTTTTTATAGGGATGAAGATAAATTATTAGGAAATATTCAGACTTAAGAAGGAAATTACTAGGAAAAATGAAGGTCTAATCAATGAAGCAAATTTATGGCTCTATTAAAGGTGAGAAGAAGAATATAGAGTGAGGTCCCATTTTAAAATAACTCCCTTATTTTTCCCACTTTTAGCACTGAGGGAGAGTGTTTTCACTTTGTTTCTTTAGTTTATGAAGTCAGGAATCACTCTCAGATTTTGATTAAACAGCATATAATTTAAATGTGCAATGACACAAAAGCCTGGATAGACAGTCAGGATGCAAGATACCAGTTAATTACATTACTTTGGAACTCAAGGCCACTCAACTCTCTGAAGCCCAAGCGTGAGTTCAAGGCCTTCTGCTCGTTCAAGTTGGAAGGAGAAATGGTATGGTCCCTGATTTTTTTTTTTGAAATTTTCATTCTTCTTGATATTTTAAAGCAGAAAGTGATTTACATGGAAAAAGAATATTTGCAAAATCCTGGACATGAAGAAAAGGAAAAGATCTAGAATGGACTTCCAAGAATCACTTCCAGATTAATATCTACAGAGTGGCTTCCTAAGACCTCTAGAAGGGGACATAGGAGAACTACCAGTACTGACTTCGAGAACATACTATCACAGCCATTGCTGCTGCTACTGCTTTCGCTGACACCACCAATGCTGCTAAAAATTGCCCTTCTACTCCCACAAAGTAAGTGACTGGAATTCTGCTGCAACAATACCCAGTGCCTTCAAAACTCTGCTTTTGGAGAGCAGCAGCCAAACCAGTCACAGGATAGCCTCTCAGGCACTTCTGACTTCACATGAGTGTAACTAATTTGTAGAACCAAAATCCCGGTCAAAGCTGCAGCTCTAAGGGAGTCTGGGAAATATTTACTTTAGCTTTTAAGACTCTGAAATACAGGGAGGTACTCTAAAAGGAGATTGAAATGGGCTCTTTGTGTTAATTTCTCTTATTAAGCTTGTCTTTTATGTTCAACATGGTGTCTTTTCAAAGTTTCCTCAATAGCTTCAAAGCACTCCTAGGGAATTCAAGAATGACATCAACACCACTGGCCAAAAGTCAGTATTATTTATAAATTTTCCGTTCCCAGTTTTGTTGTGACTGCCACCTCATAGTCTTCTGTGGAAGATCCCTCTACTTTAGACACTGGACATTATGATTTTAAGCATAATGTTGGAACACATCCAGAGAAGTTAATCTTTGTGTCACTTCCTTGAAATGATTTCCCCCATGTTCTGTTTCACAAATGATTTTCTATTTTTCCAAGAAAATATGCCCTCATAGAAGTCTTTTAATTGTTTTAGTTCGAGTTTTTATTTTATTTTCAAGTACCCATCACATGAAAGAAAGTACAATGACCACTGTAGGTACAGCTGTACATTTTATATCTTGTAAACTCATAGATTCTGACCTTATGGAAAATTGATGTAAATTTCATCTGTAGCTTCTTTGATTTTCCCCTCATTTTATGTGCTGGGATCACATCTCTGTGAATGTGAGATAATTCCAGAAAAGACAGAAATTTTTGAGGATTTTATTTTTTCTGGGCAAAATGGAGCAATTACGGTCAGATCTACAGGACATTGAAGTACAAGGGATTTCTTTACTTAGTATTTATAGTTACAACAGTAAGTGCTGAGTCCACCACAACTTGTCCTGGAAAGTACAGGCTCTTCTCTGGGATCCTCTCCACACAAGTCATTGACTTTCAGCTATTTCACAAAGTCATCTGCTATTCTTTTGTAGATTGCATTCCTGATCATTTTCCAAAATAGACATCTACGAAGAAAATTATCCAACAAAGAATAATTATATTAAGAAAATGAGAAATATTGGGGAGGATGGATTTTCCTAAGGATGCTGGCAAATGGAAGAGAACAGAAAAATTATTTATATTATATATATGATTAAATGTTATGAGAATGATATGAATATTGGCACATCTTCCCATTATTATTTCCAAGGGCAAAGAGATTATTCTGGGAGTCAGGAGAAACTGGGAAATTAATTTTAGTCCTAGCTCTGCTACTGCATCTCAATTCCTGGCACCTCCATCTCTCCACTTGTACGTGCCAGAAACCACAGTGTCATCCTTGAATTCTTTACAACTCACATTCAATCCACCAAGAAATCTTTTTGGCTGTACCTTCAAATTAGATCCAGAATCTGATCATTTTTGAACTTCAACCATGGTCTGAGTCCTTAAGATTTCTGGTGGTATTAATGTAAGAGCTTGTTAACTAGTCATTCTTCCATTCTTGCCTCTCCCACCCAACATAATAGTCAGATGATCCCTGTAAAACTTAAGAAGGGTCATTTCACTCCTTTGCTCAATGTTCACTGTATGGTTTTGCTAGGGCTGTTATAACAAAGTACCATAAACTGGGTGGCTTAAATAATATATATTTATGTTCCCACAGTTCTGGAGGCTACAAGGCCAAGATCAAAATGTTAGCAGGTCAGTTCCTTCTGCAGGCTGTGAGATAAAATCTGTCCCATGCCCCTCTCCTAGAGTTTGATGGCTTGCTGGCAATATTTGATATTTACCTGCTTGAGAAGCATTGTCCCAATTTTTATATTCATCTTCATATGACAATCTCCCTGTGTGTGTTTCTGTTTCCAAATTTCCCCTTTTTATAAGGACACTGGTCATATCAGATTAGTGCTCATCCTAATCTCATCTGCAATGATCTTATTTCCAAATAAGGTCATGTTCTGAGGTACTGGGGGTTAGGACTTCAACATATGAATTTTGAGGGGATACAATTTAACCCATAACACTTATCAAGGCTTGTCCTCTCCCATAAAGTAAGTGCCAACATCCTTACAGTGGCTTTAGTATGACATTTTATGACCTGAATCTCCACTGCCTGTCCAACCTTACTCTCCAAGTTAGCCACTTTTCTCTAGTCACCCTCACACCTTACAACCATTGCACTGGCTGTTCCCTCTGCTGGCAGCAGTCTTCACACAGATGACATATGTCCAATGTCCTTGTTTTCTTCAGTTTTTGCTTAAATGTTGTTTTGGCAATAAACCTACCCTGACCACCTGAAATAAAGCTGAAGCTGCCCTTCCTATCCATGAACTTCTAATACATTTTACCCTATTCTACTTTGACAGGTATAACTAATTTCTAGCAAACTCTATTAATTATAATTTACTTTAAAAATATTGTTTATTTTTTCCCTTCAATAAAAAGGTAGAATTGTGTTCATTAATCTACCCTAAATATTGATTACAGTGCCTGACACATAGAAAGGGATCAATATAAATGAACTGAAAGTTGTACCAATGGTCCTTTTTGAAATAAACAGTAAGTATTATGTCAGAATCTGATCCAGACTGAAGTACTGTGGGACTACCATTTGTACATGGAGTCTGTATGTGGACAAGAGTGGTCGCCTGGCATCAAATCTGGATTTGGCATCCAGACATCATTTCGAATTGTTTCCCATTATAGAGATAGAATGAATGTTTGCAGCAGTATCTGTGAGTGGATCCTATTAAGTAAGGGTATCTTTAAATGTAGGAAAAGAAATGTATGTGACGAGCAATAAAATGTAGAGTTTAATAGAAAGTTCACGGCTTGAAGGATTGGTTCACAGTGATTTTCTCTTTTATGGAAATGGATATCAATTCAAACAAGCTCCCAATAATTAACAATTGATACAAAGTCACCTGAAAAACTAGAACAGATAGAAAAAGTGAATGAGAATTGTGGAGCTAAGTCATACTGATGGTAGGGTCATGGACACAAAAATCATGACTCTTGCTGCTGCAGTATCTGGAAATGTTGTTTCCTTCCATCCCATGTTTTATAGAACTGCTCCATGACCTACCCAAGTAGCTTTCAATAAATTGGCCTCCCCTTTCTTTTTAAGTTTAAGGTAATCAGAAGTTTTTTTTTTTTTCTTTTTGAAAATTAAAGTTTTAATTTTATATTAAAGATTTTAAACACATAGAAAATAACATAACTTCTTACATTCCACTGTTTCATCTTGGATTCACCTTTATTCTTAAAAAATGAATATATATATATAATTTATAAATACAATTTATCTATAATTTACATATATAATTCAGAATTTGAAGTTGATTGTTTTCCATAAGCACTTTGATGATCTTACTCCACTGTAATTCTGGTCTCTATTGTTATCAGAAGCCTGTGATCAGTCTTATATTTGTTTTTAGATAAAATGTCTTGACTTTCTTGTCACTGTTAAGATTTTTCAATCTCATTAGGATTCTATTGGGCTGGCCAAAATGTTCATTCGGTTTTTTCCATAAGATGGCTCTAGTAGCACTTACTCATCTTTAATTTCATTCAAAACAATTTTATTAGATTGTATGTGACAGCTGTCATATCAGTGTGCATTTAAAAAACAGACATCAAAATTGGTGAATTTTTGTATAGCCATTCAAGATGGAAGAGAAAAGCAACATTTTTGGCATAATATGCTTTATTATTTCAAGAAAGGTAAAAATGCAACTGAAATGCCAAAAAAAAAAATGATTTGTGCAGTGTATGGAGAAGATGCAGTGAACTGATTCAATGCATCAAAAGTGGATTGCGAAGTTTCATGCTGGAGATTTCTCGCTGGATGATGCTCTACCATCGCGGTAGACCAGATGAAGTTGATAGCCATCAAATTGAGAAATTAATTGAGAACAATCAATGTTATACCACGTGGGAGATAGCTGACATACTCAAAATATCCAAATCAAGTGTTGAAAATAATTTGCCCCAGCTTAGTTATGTTAATTGCTTTGATGTTTGTGTTCCACATAAGTTAAGCAAGAAAAACCTTCTTGACCCTATTTCTGCATGTGATTCTCTACTGGAATGTAATGAAAATGTTCGTTTTTAAAACAAATTGTGATGGGCGATGAAAAGTGGATATGGTACAATAACGTAGAATGGAAGAGATCATGAGGCAAACGACATGAATCATCACCAACCACACCAAAGGCCGGTCTTCATCCAAAGAAGGTGATGTTGTGTTCGTGTTGGGATTGGAAGGGAGTCCTCTATTATGAGCTCCTTCCAGAAAACCAAATGATTAATTCCAATAAGTACTGCTCCAAATTAGACCCGCTGAACGCAGCACTCAACGAAAAACATCCAGAATTAGTCAACAGAAAACGTATAATCTTCCACCAGGGTAATGCAAGACCGCATGTTTCTTTGATGACCAAGGAAATAGCTGTTACAGCTTGGTTGGGAAGTTCTGATTCATCTGCTGTATTCATCAGACATTGCACCTTTGGGTTTCCATTTATTTAGGTCTTTACAAAATTCTCTTAATGGAAAAAAATGCCAATTCCCTGGAAGACTCTAAAAGGCACCTGGAACAGTTCTTTGCTCAAAAAGATAAAAAGCTTTGGGAAGACAGAATAATGAAGTTGCCTGAAAAATGGCAGAAGGTAGTGGAACAAAAGGGTGAATACATTGTTCAACAAAGTTCTTGGTGAAAATGAAAAATGTGTCTTTTATTTTTCCTTAAAAACTGAAGGCACTTTTTGGCCAACACAATAGATATTCTAGATCTCTCAGATATGTTAGCTTCATTTATGCTGCTGAGAAAATGGTGCATATAGAATTTTTGAATTTATGTTTGTAATCAATTCTGGAAAATTTTTAGCAATTGTGTCTTTAAAGATCTTTTAACCCATTCTTTCTCATTCTAATGCCAATTGTATACTCCGTGTCTCATAACCTGTCCTCTTTTCTATATTACCTTTCCATTTATTTTTCATTTTCAGTGACTATATTCCCTTTTTTAAAACTATTATCTGTTACTTTTTCATATATCTCCACTGTTTTTTTCCTCAACATGTAGTTATTTTTCTGAGGGTATCAGTTACATTTTAAAGTTCTTTTATAAGTTTTCATATTCATATCTTATGCTTTTATGAGTGCCACTTTATTATTTGAAGACCTTAGAGCTCTGATCCTGCAATCTGTTATGCCTGAGTCTCAATCATAGCAAATTATTTACTCATATCTTTTGTGATTCTGTGCTGTGACCTTATGCTTTAGAGAGTAGTAGAAGATGAGTATCCCATCTGGATTGATTTCCTGAAGCATCTCTCCTTATGTGTTATAAGTTTGCTTCCTAAAAATCATCCTGGTAATATTATCTGCCTATAACTAGTCATTATGTTAATTTCTCATCTTTAAGGTTCTGTATCTATGTGGATATTGTAAAATCATTCCTAAACCCTATGGATGTACAAGCTGTGGAATTATATATTTTAGGAGAAATTTTCTTTTTTCCAATGAGAGTCCAGAAAGAGATTGACAAGCTTCCTTGTCGTCACCCTGCGATGGAGGATAATTTCTTTCTATTTCCCCATTTCTGTCTGGGAACAATCCAGGTTTGTTCAGGTGTCTCAGTTCCAACTGTCTACCCAACACTTCTCAGTAAGCTGAAGGCCCTTAGGTTACTAAGACATATAATTCCCTCCATTCAACTTTTCAGGGCAGCCACAGAATAAGTATTTATAAATAGACATGAGACTTTTAGCCTTCAGCTCTTATTGTTGTTACTTTGCCTATAATTTCTCTTTCTTAAGATCATAGCTATACTATTAGACATTTTTACTGTACATTTTTCCAGAGTTTTTTATATGACCTTAGTTTTCTATCATGCTAGTTTTCATCTTGAGAGCATACAGAACATAGCAACAATGTCTGGTTCTAGTGTAGAATATATTTACCCTTTCCTCTTCAAATTCTACCCAAGTAAATAATATTTTAGAGAGACAAAACTATCTAATGAATTGACTTTTCTTCTAAATATGGGAAAATAAACTAATTTAAAGTCTGAAACACAAACTGGAGTGGGCGTAATTTATGGCAAACCCCCACAAACATCCTTCTGTGCATGTGAGACTCTAGTTACAGCTTGGCTAACAACAGAAGGCATTATTTTAACAAAGGGAAATGCTGAGTGAGACACTGATGCCCTCTCAAGAAGAGGAACAGACTGAGATTCTTGGCTTAAATGAGACCCTAGTGATTGGAATTCATAAACCTGGTCAGGAGAGAGACTTGTCCACTGCCAACTGCATAAAACACCTTTAATTACAGTTGCATTGCTAAAGGTTAAATAAGCCCCATGTAAGTAAAAATAAAAAGAGAAAGATAAATATTTATGTTTTAAAAAATCTGTTTCATTACCACCATCTTTTGTCTCAAAAGTGTGAAAATCCTCAGGTAAAAAAAAAAAACAGAAATAAATAATAGAAAATGCACTGAAGTTAAGAAAAAATAAAAACAGATTTTTAACCACATTTAATTCTTTCAGTTAGTGCTTTCAGCTCTACCTTTACAATCTGGCTCTGTCTTAATTCTCATTTCTTACCCTGATTTGATTCAAGACATGGCCATTTCTCACCATTACCATTGCAGTAGCCTCCCACTGGAATCTTTGCAAGCACCATTCTCTAGAGTCTATTTTCAGCATACAACTTTTTCTTTTTTTTTATTTTTAATTTCCAAACATGCACAAAACAGACAGAAGAATGTAAAAAAAACACCTCATGTCCATCACAAGCCTTCAACAATTACCATCATTTTGCCAGTTATGTTTCCACTAACCTATCCTTCCCCATTTTACAGTCCTCTAGTAATTCTTTTATGTATGTATGTATTTGTTTCAATTTTATTGGACTATAGTTGATATGCAATGTTGTGTTGGTTTCAGGTGTACAGCAAAGTGATTCAGCTATACATATACATATATTCATTCTTTTTCAGATTATTTTCCCATATAGGTTATTTAGATCAAGTTACTTTTCTGCTCACAACTTTCTAAAGGCTTCCAAACTCAGAAAAAGGAAGAAAACCCTAACACGTTAAATGACCCACATTGCTTCTATAATTTTCTATCACTGCCGTTCTACCATCGCACAATTCTACTCACCTTGCTCCAGCCACTGGCTTCCTTGTTGCTGCAGAACATCTTGGATTGCTTCTGCCTTAGAAGTTGGCACTTTTTGCTCATTCTGCTTAAAACCTCTCCTCTCCCACTCCTTCCCTCTATATAGACAGATTGTTCTCTCAACTCTTTTTTTTTTTTTTGGGGGGGGGGTACGCGGACCTCTCACTGCTGCGGCCTCTCCCGCCGCGGAGCACAGGCTCCGGATGCGCAGGCCCAGCGGCCATGGCCCATGGGCCCAGCCGCTCCACAGCATGTGGGATCCTCCCGGACGGGGCACGAACCTGCGTCCCCTGCATCGGCAGGCGGACTCTCAACCACTGTGCCACCAGGGAGGCCCCCTCAACTCTTTTAAGCCTCTACTAGATGTAACTTTTAAGTGAGGAATTTTCTGGGGATTCTATTTAAAATTGTAATCCACCCCAAACCACCTTCCAGCACTCTTTATCTCCCTTGCCTGCTTCACTTTTCATCGTAGCACTATTTTGTTCCCTAATGGAGCCTCTAGCCTTGTATGTAATAAGCGTACTCCATAAATACTTTTTGAATGTTAACATTGACTATATATTGCAAAGTCTTGAATGAAGTTGAAATGCTAAGCATGTTTTAATCACTGACATAGATGCTATTTTTATATATTTTTAAAACTCTTTAAACAGGCAGCTGTGTTGCAATCTAAGAGGTAAGTCACGCCTTCCCTATTACTTTCAACCCCTACTATTGACAGCGCTATAGATGTCCTGAAGAAAATGACTTCTACAAGAGTGATATTTTGTTCCAGTTAATGTCACCAAAATTAAAGGTAGGAGGAAAGCGTGATGTGTGATGGTAAATATTTAACAACCAGCTCTCTGGGGGGGAATAAAAGACCTGATTAGTAGCATTGCTAATTTTAATTTCAGAAATATTTGTACATACCACCACCATGGCCAGCTTCAAGCTACCAACTTAAATACCCAGAATACGGATTTGAGAAGAGATGTATGACAGCATACCATTTCAGAACATATCCTTCATGTGTACATGATATATGCAAGGAATCTCAAGAATATAGAAGTGTCAGTAAGTGATGGGCTATGGGCCAAATCTGGTTTGTTTTTTATTTTTGTAAATAATATTTATTCAACAATGCCACTACCATTCATTCATGAATTGTCTGTGTGACAGTTCTTATGCTGCAAAGACAGAATTAAATAGTTGTGACAGAGATTGTATTGCCCACAAAGCCCAAAATATTTACTATCTGGCTCTTTACTGAAAATATTTGCCAACCACTGGACAAGATTATAGTAAAATATAGTAAAGTAATTAAGTATTGGTGAGTTTGCTTATTATCTTTGTTTTTAATACAGTTTGTTGAATTGGAAGTTTATATAATTTAGTTTTTAGTAATGACTATGCTTAGCTCACAAAATTCCTGAAAATTTAATACTGGCTATTGAAAGTCAGTACTAGCCAGATCCAACACACAGCTGGGGAGAGAGACTTTTTAAACCCATTTCCTCTAACTATTCATATTTGCTAGCCCCATAATATTTTTGATAAACTCAGTACAATTATAAAAAATAAATTGCTTGGAAGACACATCTATGAATATATTAATTTGCTTATTTCACAATATATTTCTATTAAAATATTTTTAGATATCATTTAGCTAACTAAAATATTTTTAGATATCATTTAGCTAACTAAATGAATATTTAGTCATTGAATATTTTTGGACACTTCCTAAGGGATTTAGCAATGAATGACATAGACAGAAGCTAAGGAGGTGATATTTGGACTGAGAATGACTTTTGAGTGGAATAAGATATGTGAAAATGTGGGAATAGAGTAGTTCAATCAGAAGTAATGGCAAATGCAAAGGGCCTGAGGTAGCAACCAGTAAAATGTGTTCAAGTGACAGAAAAAAAAAAACATAGTGACGCAAATATGATAAGTGGTAAGACTGAGAAAAGCGATGAAATCTGAAAAATAAATGGAGGCCTTGCAGGCAATGAGTTTAAAACTTTTTCTTAGTATAATCAAAAATGGCTGAAAAGGTTTTAAGCTGGGCCGTAACATAATCTATAAATTATAAGTTTGATATAAGTTTTCCTGGCTGTGTGGAAAAGGGGAAATAAAGGGCAAAAGTGATGCCAGGGAGACTTGATGTTAAGAAAACTGTTGACCTGATGAGGATGTCTTGGAGTAAAGCTGTTAAAGTGGAATAGGAAAGAAATGACCAGATTCAGGATACATACAGATATATTTTAAAAGTCAATTAAAAAGTCATATTTTTCCATTTTTTCACTATGAATTTGCTAATGGTCCCATTATTGTATTATTAAACAGTACCTTATTAATACTCAATTTTCCTCCAAATGGTCCACGGAGCAAAGAGCAGACTCAAACCTGCACAGTTTTAATCAGGTCTTGTCACTACTTTTTGTTCACCTAACTCACACCTTATCTCACATTCTTGGCAAATTCTTCCCTGACAATGTCTCCTCTTAGACCAGTTCTAAGCAAAACCCAACAACACGAATTGTTTGCATGGAACACAAATATTTAACTGAAATTACACTACAGAGGAAAATCCCCAGCTTGTCTTTTGGGCTACAAGAACAAAGGGAAGGAAACTCTGCCTTTATTTATATAATTGCAATGCTAATTTTGGGAGGCAAATCTAATTTGTTGAAGGAATAATTAGAAGGCGAATATGTAGCATACATTTTTCTCTTTCCTCACAAAGAGGTTATTGTGTTATTATTCCTATCTTATGGCCTAAACTCAGGAAAACAGAGGATGGTTCTTTCTTTCTTTAATAGTCTTGGTTATTTTTATAACATTATGGTGCAACTGCAGTCATACAATTTATAAATGCTTCCTAGCCCTATCTCCCATCACTCAACTGCAGCAACCAAATATTTGTGTGTTCACAGTGAACACTTTGTGAGTGTTACAAGTGGAGTGAATTTTAGTGTTTATCCTCCAAGGCCTTATCTACTCTCGTGTCTTCTCTTGCGAGTCATCACTGACCCACACTGCCCAACACCATACCACAGTATTGATCAAGTTTATTTCAGTATGGTTAAGTGGTTTGACCTCTGGTCCTTGTGCTTTCTAGCTTTTTAAACTTGCTGCACTGCCATTACCTCATATCCCACTTCACAGGTTTGTCATGTACATTAAGTGAAATAAAGGCCAAATGGTACTAGATAAATAATAATTATGTGTAGATTTGTTTTTAGGTAAATAACATGGCAAAGTCAGAGTTTTCGTAGATCCTGTATAAAAATATGGCCAGGCTCAATATCTTCACAAAAGTGAGAAATGTAATTCATTCTGGGATAAAAGGGAATGAAAGAGTTAGAGTAAGATGTTCAGGGAGTGGGAAAAAGTTTAGTTCCTCCTGTAATAATTGCTCTTGACTATAATTCCCATTTCATCTCCACTCTACAAGTAAGCTTCATTTCAATTTTTTTCAGCATAACGCCAGCAAGGGAAATTCCCCATGACTCTACTCAGTAGTAAAGATATTGGGTCCTTGGAGACCTTTTCTCTCTAATAGGGTAGCTACTCAACCACACGTAGCAACTGAGCACTTGTGGCTACTGAAACTGAAAGTCTGAATTTTTTCTCAAACATTTTTTTGAAGTATAAATGATACGCCAAGAACTGCACATATTTAATGTGTGCTATTAGATAAATTTGTACATATACAAACTAAAGGTCTGAGTTTTAAATTTTATCTAGTTTCAATTATTTTTAACTTAACTTTAAAAAATGCTATTCAATTCAGTAATTAGAAAATTTTAAGGTCAGAACAACTTAGGTATAAGAATCTACTTTTTAACTGTAATTTATGAAATGTAAATGTACATCCTTCTTAGGCTTTGTTTTATTCATTTTAATTTTTATTCTTTATGCTCTTCTGACTATATAATTTCAAATTTTCTTCTTCAAGTTTACAAATTCTTTCTCCTGATCTAAAATAGTTAAAAATAATAGAAATAAGGGGTAGATTGGTTGTTGCCAGGGCCTGAGGGGAGGAGAAAATGGGAAGTTACTGTTCAGAGGGTAGAAAGTTTCAGTTAGGCGAGATGAATACGTTCTGAGATCTGCTTTACAACGTTAGGACTACAGTTAACAAAACTGTAAATTAAAATTTGTAGAGAGGGTACATGTCCTCTTACCTCAGTAAAAAATCTAAATGTAGGTCAGGTATTACAATTTAAAAATAGTGTTTAAATTGAAGTGTTCTTTAAATGTAAAATACACATCAGATTTTGAAGACTCAGTACAAAAATTAATGTAAAAGAGCTCATAAGCAGTTTTTAACATATTATTTATGAAAATGATCACAGTTTGGATACTTTGGGATAAGTCAAATGTATTAGTAAAATCAATTTGATCTGTTTCTTTTTACTTTTCTTAACATTGCTATTAGAAAAATAACATTGCATTGTGACTTATATTTCTAGTGGACGGCACTGTTCTAGCTCTTCTTAAGGGGATAAATAAGGGATTTTATCATCCATATGCTTTAATGGGGTGGAATTTTATGCCCTTTGTAATTGAACTCAGAAAGATAAACTTCTAGTTCAAGCTGGGATTATTGTCTATACATGTTTCATTGAATCAAACAGTCTTCAAATTTGAAGAAATGTGAAAATTGACTAATTCATCCTCTTATCTAATAAAGAAATCTACAGCAACATCAACAATATTCATTCCACCTTTATTGAAGTGAACCTACCAAGAAAAAATAGATTTCAAAGGTTAACTCATTCCATTTTATATCATTAAAATGGTAATTTGGGGAAATCTCTTATTTTATAATAAAATATTTAACTTTTAATTATTGTTCCTTCAAACCTGGGCAAAACTGAGTTAATTCCTTTTTCAAATAACTTTTCTTTAATATAGCTATTATACTTCCCTTATCTAAATAATGTGTGTAGTGATATTACAGTATTCATTACAAGCAGCAACCTATTCTGTCATCAAGCATGGTACCTTCTCCCCAGACAAAGCTTACATGGGAATTTTGATCATTTGCCCTTGTAAAACTTTTGCAAAGCTTTCATTATCTGGAAAATCCCATTTCTGTATATCACCTTTTTTTTTTTTTTTCTCATTTGTAAATAAGATCCTTCCTAACAATGTGATATTTTATGAGCTTTTTCCTAAATGATTCATCTGACAATAACTGATGCATTTTGCATCTGAGCTGTATTGGTGATTTTCTCTGTCTGGTCTTGTGGTCTTTACCATGGTCATCTGATTCTTCTTTATTTTCCAGAGATAGTCTCCAAAATTTTCTTAAACGTGCTTTCATTATCTTGGTATAGCACTGCTCTTCTCTTTTTTCCCTTAATATACACACCTATTCTTTCTTTCTTTCTTTCCTTTTTCTACATTCTTGTTATTAATTTTTGGTGCTCTTTAAAATTTTGCCAATATTTGATAATCATTATTGAAAATGATAAAATACAATTAAGAAAATGAAATTAAAAAAATAATATTCCTACAATATGGATATAATAATTTTTAATATTTTAGATAGTAAAACATCAAGTAAAAATTTTGTTTATAGATACAATTTGCAAGTACATATTAATACATTTTGTGGTACACGGACCTCTCACTGTTTTGGCCTCTCCCATTGTGGAGCACAGGCTCCGGACGCGCAGGCTCAGCGGCCATGGCTCACGGGCCCAGCCACTCCGTGGCATGTGGAATCTTCCTGAACCGGGGCACGAACCCGTGTCCCCTGCATTGGCAGGTGGACTCTCAACCACTGCGCCCCCAGGGAAGCCCCTATTTTAATACATTTTAAATGAGGTTTTGCCATCCATATAACTTGGTATCCAGTTTTATTTACTCATCAAATTAGCAAGAAACTGTAAAAACTGGTAAATGGACACCTACAGTATAATTTACTGGTTATAGAACACAATTATTTAATCTACTGTTCAAAATTTCTTGTTTATAAGTAACACTATGGCAAACATTAATTTTAACATATTTTGTGAACTTTTAAAACACTTGTTTTAAGATGAATCTGCAAACATAAAATTAAAGAGATTTGGGAATTCTTCAGTCTTTTGATATTTACTGTCAAAATGCCCTCCAGAAAGGTTATCAATTTCTAATCCAACCTGTTGTGTATTGAGGTACAAAGAGCATATGCTATTATACTTTAAACTGTCTTTTAAATTTATTTTAATTGTTAAGTTATTACTTTATTTATTGAAATATAGTTGACTTGCAATATTATATTCATTTCAGGTGTACAATATAGTGATTCAATACTTTTATAAATGACAAACCATACAAAGTTATTATAAAATATTGAGTATATCCCCTGTGCTCGACATTATATATTCCCTGTGACATAAAATATATATATATCTATATTTGTTATATTATTTGTTTTGCTTTTTAGATTCCACTTATAAGTGAAAATATACAATATTTTTCTTTCTCTGTCTGACTTATTTCACTAAGCATAACACCCTCTAGTCCACTCATGTTGTCCCAAATGGCAAGATTTCATTCTTTAATTTTTTATGGCTGAGAAACATTCCACTGAATATGTGCACCACATCTTTTAATATATTAAAAGAATACATCACACATTTTGTTGAAGTGGGATTTACTCCAGGAATACAGGAATAGTTCAATATCTGCATATCAATCAATATGATACATCACATTAACAAAAAGAAAGGTAAAAATCACACAATCATCTCAATAGATACAGAAAAAGAATTTGACAAAATTCAACATCGATTTATGATAAAAATTCTCAACAAAGTTGTTATAAAGGAAACATAATAAACATAATAAAGGTCATTTATGACAGGCCCATAGCTGACATCTTACTCAATGATGAAAAGCTGAAAGTTTTTCCTCTAAGAGTAGGAACAAGACTAGAATTCTTACTCTTGCAAATTCTATTTAATAGTACTGGAAGTCTTAACTACAACAATCAGAGAAGAAAAAAAAAAATTGCATCCAAATTGGAAGAGAAGAATTAGAACTGTCACTATTTACAGCTGGCATGATACTCTATATAAAAACCCTGAAGATTCCATCAAAACCTATTAGAACTAGTAAATGAATTCAGTGAAGTTAGAGGGTAAAACAATAATATACAGAAATTCATTGTATTTCCATACACTAATAATGAACTATCAGAAAAAGAAATTAAGAAAACAGTCCCATGTTCAATTGAATCAAAATTTTTAAATGCCTAGGGATAAATATAACCAAGGAAATGAAAAAAAAAAACTATAAGACATTGATGAAAAAATTAAAGATAACGCCAATAAATGGAAAGATATACCACGCTTATGGATTGGAAGAATTAATATTGTTAAACTGTCCATACTGCTCAAAGCAATCTACAGCTTCAATGCAATACTTATCAAAATACCCATGTCATTTTTCACAGAACTGTAACAAATAATCCTAAAATTTGTGAACCACAATAGATGTTGAATAGCCAAAGCAATATTGAGAAAGAAGAAAGCTGAAGAAAGAACAAAGCAATCTTGAGAGAGAACAAATATCATGCTCCCTGACTTCAGACTATACTACAAAGCTATGGTAATCAAAACAGTATGGTACTGGCACAAAAACAGACACATAGACCAATGGAACAGAACAGAGAGCCTGAGAATAAATCCACACACTTATGGTCAATTAATCTAAGGCAATAATATACAACAGGGAAAAGACATTCTTTTAAATCTTTACAAATCTGATAGGCAAATAATAATGCTACCTTGATACTGTTTGTTATTAACTATATCAAATATTTTTGGTCAAAACTTTGGCCATGTGAAAGTCTGTTTAGAAAGTAATTGTTTTATAACTGACTGCACGTTTTAATTCAGGTGTTTGTCTTCATAGATTTTATTGATTAACTCTTTGATTGTAAATACTTTTATCTATGGTAGTTCAAATCCATATGCCATTTGTTAATTTAATATTTTGTTATTGTTAAAGTTTCAAAATTTATTTGGTTAGATATTTCTTCTCTCTCTTTTATATATCCATTTTAGAACTTTTAGAATTTATGTTCTAATCTTTTTGAAAGTTTGAGATAATTGGTAAAGAATCACTATAGAGTTAAATTTAATATCCCAAATAAGAAAAGAAAGGCATAAAGATACATACAGTGATCATATTTTTATTACACAAACAATCATCCTTTGCTTGATACCTTCACTTTAAACTTGAATAAGGAATGATATTAAGTAAACATTATAAAAATCTTTTGTAGTATTTTTATCTCCTCATATGCTTTTATTAAAATTAGAGTTGCAGTCTAAGTATTTAACCATTTTAAAATTACTTTTATTCACTTATGATCTTATAAAATTCATAGTACAGTTTTGGTTAAACTATTTCATAATAGTTTATAATAGTTTAGACAGTCAAATATTCCCTATTGGGATGAAATCTGCATTAGCTACACATAACCATTTATAGGTACTGATGTTTGAAGATTGTGTTTAAAGTAACCAATATGTTTCTGCTGTAATTACAGGAACCAAGTGTCTTTGGTTATACATATATTTTGTTCATGAAGGTCACATGCAATAAATAAAATACCAATGAAATATAGGATTTATCATTTCTTCTCTGGATTATATTCTTGCTTACAATGCAAAAGAAATTAATGTCTCTATAAAAATGTAAGTTTGAACACATGCAACAGAATGGCTCTTGTTTAATATTTTATAATATAAAAAACAATTGTGAAGTTTGAAATATTTTAAAAAATCAAAGGTCAATATTCTTGCAAATTTTATTTTAGAGCTTTCAATTACTCTTGGACATAATGCAATTAATTTCCACCAGTCATTTACTAGATTCTCATAAATAACCTTTTGTTATTTGTCCTTTCTGTTATTTAATATTCCTATTATTGTTATGGTTGTTAAGTTCTTTTTTCTTATCTTTGTTATTAAAAGAAACATTGAATGGATGTGAGAAATAGCATGCTGAGATATATGGTGAGAACTAAGCAAGAGTTGTTTATGGACTCCACCATAGAAGATTTGTATTAAGGAAAAGTGGATAAAAATATTGAATTTCATTATAAGGTCACAAAAAAGTAAACACTAGAAAGGCCTCCTCTGGATCTAAGACTTTGATCACTGGTCTTCCTGAATCTAGTATCGGTCACAACTTTCACACTGTTATGAGGATAATCTTTTAACAATACAAATTAGATTACATTATGCATCCCCCTTCCATTAGTTAATAAACTCTCCAATAGTTTTCCATCTCCTCTAAGACAATGTTCAAATTCTTTAGCTTTACAAATAATGAAATCCTTCACTTGCTCATCTCTCCAACATTATTTATCAGCACTTGTAAGTAATATGTTTTCTTCCAGTGCTTTCAGAACTATGTACAACTCCCTAATTGTATTACTCATCTGTTAATACCAATGTTTCCTCCTCATTCTAGTCTGCTTTAAAAATTCATCCTTCAAACCATACTTGAGAGGATCTTTATCTACAAAGCATTCCCTGTTATCCTCAGGCCCTAACAGAATTAATCACACTTTTATTCTCTTTCTGCTACCACCTTCTACCCTCATCCCTCTAATTACACTGTATTTGTCATTCTTTAGTTATATTTGCCATCATAATAGACAGCAAACTCTTTGAGAGCATCAACTGTGACATTAATCTTTGTATCTACAACGTTGAGCATGATGCCTGGCGTATAGTAAGCATCTAATAAATATTTGTTGAATGAATCAAAAATAAATGAATGAATAAATAAATAAATGACAAAATAACTGCTCTTAAAGACCTTGGGAAATAAAATGACTTTTGAAATAATGCAAGTTATATGAATAGCACACACAATTTGATCTTCAATGTTCCTTTGCCACAAAATTAGATTTAATGTCAGTGAGGAAAGTATGGTGGATAATTTCTTTGACTATGCATTTTTGGGGCCAAAAGAAAGCAAATACGACCATTCAGTAGGGTATTTATCTTACAAAGGGCATTAAGGCTGTAGAAAAAAGGCTATGAAATCATTCTTTTCAAAGAACACAGAAGTGAATTGATGAGGAGTTTAGTAAGTGGCAATTTTGTAGCTGGCTGTGTTTCTCCAGTTTGTCATTGTCACTGGAAAGGTTGCCAAACAACAGCTCTATCCCAGGATGAAATTAAATATGATTTGGTTAACTGAAAATACTCAAATTCATAAATGCATAGAGACACTTATTATAGCTATAGCCCAAGTTAAAACACAAGGTCAATTGCATTCCAATCATAAATTGACAAATATTATTAGTTAGTTGCTCCAGTAAAATAGAATTTACATCATGCTGCATACTAAGCAGTACTCTCTAAAGATAATAAAGTCTAAAGATAATAAAGTATTCTTTTTTTTTTTTGCTCTAACACTATCATCAACAAAAAAATTACAGAAGAAGTATAGTATACACAAAACTTTTTAAAACAATATTGGTACTATAAAACCAGGTGTTAATTATGTGAAGAATTACTATCAGTATAGAAATATTCTGAGACATGGGTGTAGGCTTTTGAGTCTGTTCTCGCTCCATCTTTTTATCATTCCTAACTAGTTTACTAACTAGTATTCTTAACTAGAATCAATGAAGAACTCAAATGTAGTAAATGCTGAATCCCTTGGTTTATCAACTTGTTTTATTTTTCTCTTGGTTAAAGCTTTGTGATAGACAAAAAGTCTCAGCAAACTGCATTTTTCCTTTCTCATGAATAAGTTCAGGTTAAAGAATGTTGCATGTTCTTGAGATTTCTTGCTGCCTCTTTTCTGGGAAAAGAAGGAATAACAATTCTACCTATCAATATGATAAATTGCAATGTGGAAAAATAATTTACTGAAACATTAATGTGTATGTATTTTTTTGCACAGTTCTCTTCCTATCAAAAAGATCAATGGACACTTTTGGCATCCTTGCCTGTGAGAGTGGTTGTGTCTGACAGTACTCAGGGATTATGCTTACAGAGGGAAAGAAAGAGAATAGAAACATAATAGTTGGATATTTCAGAGACCCAGTAGGAAATGATGTCTTCAAATCCTGTAAACAAAGAGGTCTATATGCCAGGTCCAGGACTCTGATGAGAAAGCACAACTTGGGAAGTGTGAGAAAATTTGTGATACGCCCTGGATGTGGCATCATAATTTTTTGCTTAGGCTCATCATGGAAGCAGCATAGCTTCTTAAACAAGGAATATCTCTTTGATTATGCTGTTTTAGACGAGGAAGGTATCAGTAGCAGCTCTGGTGTGTTAGGGGCATATACAGAACTTCAGGAAGGAAGAAATATTTCTAAAAGTTATTGAGCATAGACAACCCATTGGAATGAAGTGCTAGTGTCAGATTTATCTGATTTGAGTGAAATAATGTGATGTTTATTTGTTACCACCAAGTTTGTGGAATGAGATTCATCCCTGATAAATGAATTAAATAAGACTGTTCATGTATCAGGGATACTATATATTGAGAAGTCATATGCCTGAGGTATTAGGGAGTACTGCTGGGCAGTTTGTAATGTGTCAGAGTAAAAGAAAGTTAAATTTTTACATTAGGGTGGATGAAGATGGCAGAATGCCAAGGGAGATTTTGACTCAGGGAATTCTCCCTTTCCTATACCATATTTCCTATATCCTATTTCAAAACTCTGTGTATCTGTTCTTGATTTTATACCCTCCTGGATTTCTGGAGTCACAGCATTTCCTTCCAACATGTTACCCTGTGTCACACCAAATGACTCTGTAAACAATTTAAAAATATGTTAGAAGAAAGCCCCAGGAACTATATCCAGGCATCTTGTTGTAGAACTGCCCGTAGGAGGCATGTTGTCTTCTTACCTAACCCAGAACTTTGGAATATGGGTGGGCAAAATTTTCGCTCTGTCCATGGGCACATAAATATGCATGAATTCATTTAAGTAGTTAAAAATATTGCAAATATGCTTATGTGGTTGTGTCTGTGAGTTGTCATGCACTGAGAAACCACAATGTATATAAATATTAAATGATAATTATGTTGATATTTTTATTATTAGTCTTATGATTTGTTCGTTTAACTGTTTATAATGATACCTGACACACTAAACTAGTATAAGGAAAACCAAACTTTAAGGCCAAAAATGTAGCATCCCCAAAACTATAGATTTTAATAAGACCATATTATTTATTTAGGTCATTTTTATCTGGCTGTGTCCATTTGGAGAACCAGAACCTCAGAACTAAAATAATCAGGATTTATTTTGCTTAGGCATCAATATTTTTTGAATGCCTCAAGAGTGACTCTCTATTTTAGAGAATGACAAAATTTCATTGTGAGGATAATTAAATTCATATTTGGTAAACTTAATTTCATTCAACATTTATTTGTGCACAATTTACTATATTCTAGGTGCTAAACTCAATGCTGGGGATTCAGTAGTTAAACTCACAGATCATCTGACATGGAGATGAAAGTTTAACAAGAATTATAAATGTGTCTATAATCATAAATTTAATCATAATTATAAATACACAGCAATTATAACTGTGACTGTAATTATGACTATAAATATTCCTATAATTAGAGCATTTACTATTTAAAATTATTTACAGCTACCAATAAAGGATATACAGAAGATTCTGGTGTCTGTTATCCCTCACCAGGAATTTGAGATAACTCTTAATAAGTGGATAAGGGCATACTCTAGTTAGGAAGAATTCTGTTTGGAAAGGGTTTTTCTCTGAAAAGTGGGGAGTCCTCTTCTATATCCTTCATCATCTTGTCCCATGCATCTGTGAGGGAATATTGGCTTCTAGCTTCAGAGCCCTCATTGCCAAGCATGGATGACTTTTAGGCCTTGCTTGTTTAACTCCATGAGTAACTCCATGATCTACTATATGATGATTTCAGATCAGGATATTTTATATCTAAGGTATCTGTGGTAATAACCATGTACTTTCAGTGGGATCAATGTTAACTACTTCCTGTGTGATGAGAGGAATATAAAAAACTCCTTTAAGAAGAAGAGACATGTCCTGACCAAAGGCAGAACTGAAAACTAATTATTTCCTTGAATAGCAGAGATACCTCCTGTGTAGAACTAATAAAAGTCATTTAGTAGTATTAATTTGTATGGTATATTCAATAATGCCTTCATTCCAAATATTACTGAGGGTCACATGTACAGATTAGCTTTATTTTAGGCTTCATAAACACAATTTGACATGCTTACAACCTCTGATAAACATGACAGGCTTCAGGTAAATTAAAAAAACATTAGTTCATGTATGTTGAAAGTAGACTTTTGATTATCACAGAAGTATACATATTGAAAATATATTTGCTTCCAACACAAAACAGCAAATAAGAGGCAGATATATGTAACAATTGAAAGTCAAGATTTGACAGTGATTAAAGTTAGAAAGAGGAAAAAAAATCAAAATAATGATTTACAGTTTAAAGATGCTTTTACATAACATGCCCTTTAATGCGAAGAGCAAGAGAATCTATGAAAAGTGTCAAGAAAAAAACATTATAGAAACATAAGAGAGAGACAACACTGGATGGAGATGGTCAGGAAAGCTGAAATAAGTTTAGACGGAAGAACATATCAAGCAAAAGAGAAATGTAAACAAAACCTGAGGCAGGAAATCAAAACTCTGTATGGCAGCAATGAATAGTGCAGTTTACATAGGATTTTATAGAGTATATAAACAATAAGATTCTGCCATTAAAAGAGATAACCAGTAAAATATAAGCCAGGAGCATTTACTTCAGATTATTTATAGCCATGAGTGCCTGACTAAAGAATTTGGTTGTTTCTCTCCTGGTTAATGGTTTTTAAACTTGTATTTTGTTATTCTTGCTATGTTTTCTTGTAGTTCCAAAAGAAGAAAGTGTAAGTAGAGCCACAAACCATGGGAGAGAAAAAGGTGGAGGAGAGAGAGAGAGAGGGAGAGAGAAAGAAGGGGAGAGAGAGAGAGAGAGAGAGAGAGAGACTGATTAAAGCAACATCAGAAGATAGAGTCCTGCCTCTTAGCCTCTCCTCGAGTGGCCCTAAGTCACACCAATGGAACTCTAAGACTGCACAGAACAGTTTGAAAATCACTCCTCTAGGTAATCTGAAGTTTTTGCATGGAGGCATGTGCAAGGAAATTTACCTCAATTAATGAAATTAAAATATAGATGTTCTAAGGTCAGTAAAGAAAGGAGAAATTCCCAGTAAACTTCAAAGCTTCCTTTCCTATGGATTAATTGCACCTGCTAATGGGCCAGCCACTTCTCTGATAGCTGCTCTTTAAAGTCACAGCAATGGCACAAGCTCATTCCCTGAGAACTTGATACTTAGTTTTACTGAGGAAGAGAGTACAACTCAAGATAAACAAATACAAATAAAATCTGTATGCTTTGGTTTACAAGATGACTCTAATTCTGTTCAGCTTGTGATTTATTACAAGGGACTTTTCTTTCCTGGCTCCACTCAGCCTTGCAGTGGATTCCACTTTATACCCTTACAGGATGGCTCCCATCTGAATATCTGTCTCCCTCAAGCACAGAGAGCTCCAAGAGACAGTGAAAGCTCCAGAGAATGAGAAAGTACACTACTCTTACTGCATACTGCCCACCTTCTCAGTTTCCATTTCTATTTTCTCTGAGACATTAGTACTGAGAATTAATTTCACAACTGCAGAAAACTGCAGTCTTTAGTAAAAGCTATTCCTGGCAACATCTTAAAAGTCTCTCACAGACTAACCATCGTCTCAATATGATGAAACATTCCAAACATTCATTCAGCATACAAAATGCACATAAACTAGAAAATCGTCTTCTTATTATATAGAGGCAGCAGAAGGTAATGAAACATTACTACAGAAAAATGCAGTAGTCCAGAGAGTTAGGAGTCTTAACTAGGGTTGTTGTAACAGATGTGGGAAGAAGAGGTTGGGTAGACCAAGGAAGATTAGAAAGATTTAGTGACTGATGTGACATGGGTAGAGAAGGTGAAAGAGGCTTTGAGACTCTGAGAGTCTCTGAGA
This sequence comes from Globicephala melas, assembly GCF_963455315.2. NCBI lineage: Eukaryota > Metazoa > Chordata > Mammalia > Artiodactyla > Delphinidae > Globicephala > Globicephala melas. The sequence goes on from NC_083325.1 coordinate 21,862,984, forward strand.
GTTGGCTCTGAGACTTCCAAGCCTAATGGATGGAAGATAGTGATGTCACCTTGGCAAATGATAAATTCAGGAGGGCAAAAGGGTTGGTATGAAAGGTGAGTTTAGTTCTAAACATGTATGTGACTTTGAGGTGTTGATGAGCAGTCCAAGCAGATATGTCTTTCAAAAATAGGGAAATATATAATTAGATTTCTTAAGTTAAAGTAAAGATGGAGATTTAGTTCCTGAGAATTTCATTTCAGGAGAGACATTGAATGATCTCCATCTGGATCCTCTAACTAAGGACTCTATAACTCATGGTTTTAATCCACTTATATTGCCTAATTCATAATTTTCATATCTACTTTCCTTACTAAAACATTCAAATCATTGCTTTGAACATAGAAAGAACAAGTTTTAATTTAGTGCTTGGAAAGAACAACGTGCATTGACCATTGAAGTCTATCTAAAAAGAGCTATAAGAACAGAGGAATTGCATGCTTTGGGGATACTAGAGAAAATTGATTTTTTACTTGCTAAGGTGAAGTGCACATTTTTGCTGAAAACACCCATCACCTTAGAAGCACAGTGGTAGCAAATGCTTTACTTAGACTCCCAGCACTTTAACATCCATCAGCCCTGACAGCAAATTTTCAGGAATTTCCTAGATCCTTTCCAATTCACTTTCCCACTTTAATCAAGTGTTTCTATTTCTCTCCTTTTGTGGATTCAGGACTTTTGACTCTTTCATACTAAATCTTGGAAACGGTAGAGAACAAGTAGTCTCTAATTTAGAAGGCTTTTGTGCTGTCATCAAGCTTCATTCGTATCCTGGTACTGATTTTTAGATGGATTCCTGTCCCATACTTTGATGAAAATCTGAACACAGTAACTGGTCATTTGTCTCTTGCTTGCCTGTTAGATTACTGATATCTGTAATTCGTCTTTGACATATTGAATTCTTATAATAGTGGCTCCTTAATTCTGCCTTCTTCACAATTTTGAAAAAATAAGATTAAATAAAATTAGAGATTCTATTTTGTTTCTTTAGCAGGCACATATATATTTCTGAGCCCTTTACAGAGACTTGGGCAGGTTTCCGGGTCACCCTGAGAAAGGCATTGGAAATACCCTGGATCTACTCTGGAGTAATGCTTCTCAAATTTCTGTGGTAAGGGATCAGTTTTATTTACTTTCCAACCTATCACAAATGGATACTTTTACAAAATACTCTGTCCAACAAGACATGTCCATTAATCACATATTTGAATGACATGGCAAGGTCAGGTTGCTGTATACATTTCTAAAAATTATTCTCAATTTCTATAGTTACTTCATTATGTATCAGTAACAAACACTTCTTTGGACTGCACCAGTCCATGGGCCAACATTTGAGTCGCACTGCACTTAGAATATATACAAATGTGTTGAAGTTACATCAATCTTTGGGGTGATTTATTTAAAGAGTAAAAATAATAAATAACATCTAAGATCACTCAAAGCTATAAAGGTCAACTATAGGATTAAATGTCATTGTTTAGCCACTCCACTCTTCTTTGTAAACCTAATCCTTAGTAACTTTGAATAAAATAAAATAATGAACAATAATTACATCTCACACTATTTATTGCATGCTTACCAGGCATCAAGGAGCAAGATAAGCAATTTAAGACTATTTAATTCTCCCATCAACCTCATGAAGTAAGTAATTTACAGATGAGGACTTGAAGTGCAGTGAGGTTAATTATCTTTTCAAAGTCACATAATCTCACCACTAAATGGTAAAATCAGCCAAAACATCTGCATCCCCTCAAATAAAAATTAATTAGATTACAACCTTGTCTATTTTCCAGCCTTGAGAATATATTCTGGGTATTGTGCTGGATTCATAGTTCCTAATTCTCCTGTAACAAATTATTACAGACTCAAATTCCAACCTGTAGTCCATCATACCATATCCCTCTACATACTGATTATAGGTGGTAGGCTGGTACTGACTCTACAACCCAGCCAAATGCACAAGACTGCAGAAGATGCAAGGGCCCCATGTGCTCATATCAGTCATGAACAATCAAGAAGCAAAGAAGAAAAAGAAATAAGATTAATCTCACTCAAATTATTTACATAATTTCCCTTAGGTTGACAGAAGCAGATAATGAAGTATTTTATGGTAGTCTTAAATTTTGACTGTGTCCTCATCTCCTCAAAATGTGGTGAGAAGGATTACTCCTTTTAATAGTTGATAAAGAATGGGACTGTTAATTTGGTGAACTTCCCATCACAGGAAACATTCAATATAGTGAGAATGAGACTGCTTTTTGTTCTGCCTCACACATCTCTAATTATGCAATAAAACTCGGCAATAGTCTGGAAACCTATGGTAAATTACAAAGTTTTAGCAGTGAAGTGAAAACGATGAAAATATTTCACTCCCCAAATTCTGTCAAGGAACACTGGGAGGATATTCACAACTAAAAAAAATTTGCATATTTGCCAAGGTTGACATTATTCTGCTTGTGTTTTCATAGACTCATAAAAGCACATCATTTTTAACTTGGTGACACTGGTTGTCTAGTCTCCTGCAAATATTTAATAAAAACAAAGCATTTGAAAGCAGCAATGTGTTCAGGAAATTCTACACATTATATTTGTGTTTGTTGAGGGTTTCACAGGGCAATTTCAGACTTAAGGTTCATCAAACAAACCATGTGTATTTTAAATATTTTACAGGTTGATGGCCTCCTGTATATATAATAGTCATTGGCAAACTTGCAGTTCACAACAGATGTGGGTGATAAGTGTTATGCTGACACATGCAATCAATCTATGAAACTGGTGCAAGGACAAAGGGACATGCAGTAAGTGGTTGGCAATCATGGAAAACATATTTTGTCTTTTGTATTTTGTCACTTCCTTCTGGTGTGCAGATAAATTGGAGAATAATGATGTGTATGGGATGGTCACTAACTCTCATTGAAATCCAGTTACCAGGAATCAGGGTAGGAGTTGAGGTAGTATGCTAATGTGTACAATTACATGTGCATATATTATTATGATTATTAATATGGACTCCTCCCTTTCCTCTGCCTTACTTCCAAGCTTCTCCTCAGTCTTCTCCTCTGTGCCAATATTTTCTTTTTTAGTGTGCTTGGCATCCTTTCTGGTGTGGGGCATCACAGTTGCATTTAGATTTCTAACTACCTCTCATAACAATGCAAACTATCTTCTTTAAAAAGTGCTTAATATAATATATGTGTATATACACATTTACATATAATACAATGTGAGTCACACTTGGAAAGATTTGTGATCCTATTATGGTTATTTAAAAATATATCCACAGATTCTTTGATACTCTCCTTTGTAAGCACTCTTCATAATTCCCGTCCCCTTGAATGTAGACTATATTTAGTGTCTCTCTCTTAACAAATAGAGTGCAGCAGAAGAGAGAATGTGTGATTTCCAAGTTTATTACATAAAAGACATAATGTCTTTCTCCTCACTTTCTTAGATGCCAGCTTCCATGTCATGAGGACACTCAAGCAGGTCTATGGAGAAGTACAAGAACAAACAGCCTATGGAAGGTACTGAGCAAGGCACTGAGGCCTCAAGCTAACAGCTATGTGGATTACCGTCTTGGAAGCAAATCCTCCAGCACTTGTCAAACTTCAGATGATAGCATCCTTGTCCAACCAGGAGAGATCCTGAGTTTCACCCAGCCAGGCCACTCTTGGATTCTTGACTCTTAGAAAATGTGTGAGAAAATAAGCATTTGTTGTTTTAAGCTGAGGTAATTAATTCTGAGGGAATTTGTCTTGCAGTAATAAATAATTAGTGTGACGATGCTTCCTTATATAATTGTATTAGACAGTGCCTTCGTCTATTTCATCCAGGGTGGCTAAACCATTAGAATGCACTTAACAAAACAACAAGGAGAGATGCAGAGTGATGGCAAGTGCCCCTGACACTAAAACTTGCCCAGACATATGTCCCAGGTTCTGCCTTCAGTGGCAATTTATTTTTGTAAATTATTCTATACTTAGTGGCATTCAATGCCTGAGTATAAATACTAGGAAATATGTCATTCTTTAATGTAGCTATTTTGTCTTGAACTTCTCCTATGTGCCAGTATCTATTCTAGATATTATTGATCAAAAGACAAATATAACTGTGCCCCTGCTTAGAAAGATGGTTTAGTTAAGGGATATGTAAATCCAGCCACAGTATTTCTGTTTAGAAAATACAAAATATATTTAGTATAGAATATACAATAAATACTTAAATTGACAGAAAAATTGAAAAAATTAATAAAAACTGTATCTGCCTATGTCTCTGTGCATGTATGTGTATGGGTGTTTGTGTGTACAGAATCATTTATGTTCAGGAATCATCTACTTGTTTTGTCATTTCCTATTTCCTGTGGGTGTGATATTGGAATGGCTCCAATACAGAAGCAAGAATGATGAAGCAACGTGAACAAAAGACTAGAGGTCATATATCCCAGCTATTCTCCAATTCTGTCCTCGACTAGTTATATGTTTTTGGGAGAGTCACGAGTGTTTCTAGTAAACCTTTATGCAATAATGCTGTAGTCCTTTTCTCTCTCTCTTTCTTTCTCAAATTGTTATTGCTGAGCAGGGAAGGGTACCATTACTCATAATTCCACCTAGCATTCTGATTTCAGGGCTCTTTGCTTACTTTAAAGTAAGGTGCAGGGACTTCCCTGGTGGTACAGTGGTTGAGACTTTGCCTTCCAATGTGGTGGAGTGAGGGTTCGATCCCTGGTTGAGGAGATGGGATCTCACAAGCCTTGTGACCCAGAAACTAAAGCATAGAACAGAGGCAATATTGTAACAAATTCAACAGAGACTTTAAAAGTGGTCCACATCGAAAAAAATCTTTAAAAAAAGTAAGATGCACTTTTCTATAAATCTATGTTTTAAAGTGTGTCTCTTGCTTGTCTCTTGTGTCCATACTGCCTCCATATTTTCTGTTTATATTGGTGTGTACAGTTACTCCCTTCTACTTTTCTCCACTCTCAGTAAGAATCACATGGGGTGGAAAAGTTAATTGAATTGTGCAGATGTGCCATTCTCCATGACCTTACCCAATAGCACAAAAGATGTTGATATTAATCATAAACTGAAATCCTCATCTTCAGTTTTCCATCTTTAAAATGGGGTCATGTCCCCTGTGAGTCAATCAATCATTACTAAAATTAAATATTCACTGTGAGTTGTCCTTTTCCTAAAACTGTCTGTGATATTATGGAAAATCCTATCTGTCGTCTGTGCAATTATGTCTTTATTTGAGAAATGTGAGTAGTACTCTTGGTGTCCATCATTTTAGTAGATGTGTTCCTGAAAACTGTACTCAGATTTGCATATCATGTTTACTAGTTACACACACTTATACATATTTTTGCATGCCATCATAATAAAAAGATTTTGCACAAGGTTATATATCATATTTTCCTCATAGTCCATGTAGTCTTAATTATGTTTTTGTTAGTTGAATAAAATTTCTGTGTTTCACATGAAATGAATAACACTTCACAGTCTAGAGACCCAATTCTCAAGAATAAAAAATCATGGGTAAAAATATAATGAGGCATAATAAGCTGCAAATAATGAATCATAAAGTTTATAACAAAAAATGACTACTATGCTTTCTCTATAAAAGAAACTAACAGTCTCAAAAGAAATCTTCAATGCAAATAATTATCTGCATGGTAGTTAAGTAAGGGAATAACAGAGGCCAGGCTGAAGTTATTGTTCTATTCTATCGGGCAGGTAGAGACTGAGGGAGTAGTCAGTGTACAATGGGTAGGAACCAACAAGTTCATAAATTATGCCTGAATGCCTCACATGCCAGTTTCTTCCAAGACATGACACATACTCATTGCTGAGTTAATTTTTACAGTGGAGAAATCATTCATTTGCTTGACATTACTCTCCCACAAAGGGGGTCTTCTATTGTTTCACCTTTGTAATTTAAAAATTTATAGTGAAATTAAATTCTATTACATTATTGTGGATGTGTACCAACTTAAACTGCCATTAATCACAAAGACAGAGAATACAAAGGAATGGTTTCAATGCTGCATCTTTTAGGGATTGAAAAGAAGCAGGAAAGCAAATGCACAACTGGAAAGAATAGGGACCAGACAATGGCAAGAACAGAAGAACAATGTATTCTGAGACCTTTTATGTTAAAAGTTTAATAAATTACCCTGTAATTCAGAGCATATGTATTGAATTTGTAAAATATTATTTTGGGTAACAAAGGCACAACTTGATTATGCAATGCTGTGTTAGTTCTACAGCTGACACGATTGTTGGCAAATTTTTTTTTAACTTAATAAGAAAAATGCTCCAATTGGACTTATTACTAAGTGGTGTTCTCATTTAAAGTTTTCACTTTATCTTTTGGTCTCACTTGATGACACTGAAATGGAGAAATGCTTGGCTTGGAAGAGCCTAGGATTATTAAAGACCTGGGGTTTGCCACCTGCTCTCTGTATGTTACATGTACTTTCTGTTACACTTTTAAAATATGTCCATAATTCTTTTATACTCCTCACATCAAGTAGAGGGATTTACATCCCCTCCCCTTGAAAATGGGTACTTTTGTGATGGTTTTGAGCACTAGAGAAAGGCAATGCAGTTTCTTTTTGCTTGAATACTCACCCTCAACGGTTTTAGCTGCCATGTAGGCAGTTTGATTGTATTGCCATGTTGACATGTTGTGAGGCAGCCTAAATTAGCCCACCTTAAGAGACTGACTGAAGAAATCACAAGTAGAGACTCTAAGATTGCGTAAGGAGAAATTGGTGCCTGGACATGCTCTGCTGTGTGAAGATCCCATCATTTTAGCTTTAGCCATTTTTTAGTAGCAATTGAATGAGAGAACCAAGCTGTAACCATCTAGCTGAGAGCTCTCTAAACTCTCAAATCACAGAATTTAAAGAAAGAATAAAGTGACTATCTTTTTAAGCCACTAAGTTTTGGGGTGATTTGTTATGTAGCAATAGATAACCAGAACATTCTCTGAAATTCCGTAAAACAAAGATGTTTCCTGTACTGCACGGAGGGTGAGAGTTGCAGATATGTGTATATCATCTGACACAAAGCAGGTGCTCATTAAATTAGAGCAATTACACTAGCAAATTTTTAAGCTATATGAAATCTTGATAAATACAGGAAAACATTCTGTCAAAATTCCATTCTCCTAGTGTAACAAGCATGAAATTCTCCACAATTGAGTTATTTAAATTGAATTTGATTTGTCTAAATCAAATTAAATCTGTCTCAAACCATAAATGTCTGGATTGGGAAAGTAGTTCCATCTCAGTCAATCAGGGTTTTCTCGCTACCTTGGATAATCCCAGAGCCACAGAGAGAGTACCTTGTTCTGAAAGGAGTTCTCCATCTTTATCAGGAAAGGCCCTGAACATTGTTGCCTTGCTCCTGGATGTTATATCTCTTCTTGTGATTTCCTGTCTCTGTCTAATGGAGCTATGTTTGCAATGGAGGAAGTTTACACTTACTTACAGTGCTCCTTCCCATTCTCTATGGGTCCTCCTTCCCTAGAGTGGTTACACTGAAGTAGGCTTTCTGTGGAACATATCATCTTGGTTACCTTCTCCATAGTGGCAACTAATATATTTTTACTCAAAGCACTAAATATTCACATCATTCTTTCCTCCCATGGTGTCCACTGAGAGGGATCAGCTGGGAGGGTTATGGCTAACTCTATGGTCAAGTCTTAGAATACAGAAAAATGATAGAGCCCCTTTCCAGTAGAAGCAATCCAAGTACCATACCTTTTGGTATAATATAAATTCACTTAATATTTAGTAATAACCATTTCATATTTTACATTGGTCTCAAAATTAAAATTAATTCCACTCTTGCATTATAAAATAATTTCATATATTTGTTTTTATATTTTAATATAGATAGTTACAAAATCTGGATGAGTCTATAGAATGTTTTGGGGTATATTTTGTTGAAAAAGGCAAAAATAAAATATAATTGTGATTCTATGGTTTTGATCAAATTACCTAGCTATCATTATTCTTCATTCTGTATGCAAACATATATATTTATATGCCTAAGTATATTTTATGTGTACGTGTATATGTATCTAAATAACACATATATTTGTGTATGAATACAAATTCAGCATGCTGTATGTTACTGACACTGCACAAATTACAATGAATGACCTCAAAAGATCATAACTTTCCAGTGAATCTAAGACAGTAGGAAATAATGTTATATTTTATTAATTAGTTTCTCAGTTCCTGGGACAAATTAATTTGGATTTCAATGTTGTGCCATGTGACAGTTTTACTGCTAAACACCTATTAACAACAGCTTTAAAATCTTTCAGAGATTTATCAATTCATCAAGAAATAATCTCTTGTCATTAAAGGCTCAAAATCCATTATTTCCCAAAAGCAATATAAAAATCTAAGACCTCGTTATGATTTATTGATTGTTAATTTATTCTGTTTTCTGTGTCAGCCACTGGAGAAAGCTACGGAAACAATTGCTATTTACTATTCTTATTCAAATTTGATATATGTTTATTTAATATGGTTTCAAGCAAAAAGAAGAGACAATAAAATGGACAATTCTGTTCTCAGAGTCCCATTGGAAATCAGTCATTCACATAAAATACCATTTCTAGACTTAGGAAAAGAAGCCTTTCTTATTTTCCTCAAGTTCCGCATTATGCACAAAGTACTTGCTTAGAGTTATAGAATTTATGGAAATGCTGGCTTAAAATTCCACCCTGGCAATAACAGCCTGCAAATAATTTTGTTTGCCATTCCTCTCAATGTCATACATATCCAGTCTCAATTATATGCAGTGGTTATTTTCACCATGACCATGACCTATTGGTTTCCAGTTAGAATAAAAGAGGAAAGGAGTAGTAACACAAACTTCTTTTTTTTTTTTTTTTTTTTTTTTTTTTTTTGCGGTACGCGGGTCTCTCACTGTTGTGGCCTCTCCCGTTGCGGAGCACAGGCTCCGGACGCGCAGGCTCAGCGGCCATGGCTCACGGGCCCAGCTGCTCCGCGGCATGTGGGATCTTCCCAGACCGGGGCACAAATCCGTGTCCCCTGCATCGGCAGGCGGACTCTCAGCCACTGCACCACCAGGGAAGCCCATAAACTTCTTTTGTTAGCACATTATATTTGAATATAACATTTTGTTGTGCCTGTCTTCTCACACTGATAAGTTCTTCAGTCCCATAGAATCATATGAGTGTTGGCATCCTTTGAATTTATATATTTTTAAAATAATATCTGCATTTTTCTTGACTTTTCCCCTGGATAATGCCCCTATCTTTCACTCGTGTAAATCATGAACCTTATAAATAATGAAATAATGTGGCTGCTTTGTGGAATCATAGAATCATGGAGATGGTATAATATAACTTCTTATTTTATTAGGAGGCAGAAAAATTGTAACTCACTCACAGGCAAAAGGCTAGTTGGTAGCCAAGCCAGATTTTGAAATTCAGAGTTCTTTTTACCACAAGATACTACCTTTTCCATAATATTGGTAATAAATAGGGAAGCTGTCACATATTTGGCAAAGCATATTAAATTAAAAAAAAAAGAAAAAACACCTTCTTACCTACTTGAAGTATTCGTTTGGTATTTCGTAGTGATACAAGAAACTGAAGAATTAGCAAGTGGGGAGATTGATTGTAGTACTCAGATAATGACTGAAATGTAGAAATGGCCATAGGAAGGAAGCAATGCAACTTTCTCAGGTTGTAATTCCACAAAATGCTGCATTTGCTATACTGTGATATCAAGGTTAATCTAGCCTATAAGATAAGCGGAGACATTGCTTCTTTGTTGCATGCAGTAAAACACATTAAGAACCACAGATAGTATTTGCTTCTTTTTTTTTCTTCTTTTCTTTTTTTTAGCTCTTAATGTTTTATTTAGTTCCTTTGGTTGTATGACAGTTTCTGTTTCTTGATGTTATCTTAATACTTAACTCATAAAATATTCTGAATGGACCCACTACCCTTAAGGTTGCTTTAAGACAAGCCTAAAGTTTATTCTTAGGGATATTTGTTTATTAGAGCTTTTAAAATAAATTTTGAGTTAATTTTGGATACACATGTAATCAAAATTTTAAATGTGACAGTATAAATCCATTAGGCCTTTCTTTCACACTTATCTCAATTTTGCTGGTTTAATCATAGTTTTTCCCTTACTCTCATTTTCAGCTGCACTAGGTTATATTTTTTAAATTTCTATTCTATTAGAATTTTGTTATAATGTCAGTTCTTTGCTTTCTTATGCTTCTATTTTTCTGTTTTAAAATTAATTTCTGCTTTTCTCTTTATTAATTGTTTATTTCCTTACCTATACTCAGGTTATTTGTAATTTTCTAGCCTCTTTTAATATTTATTGAATTTATATTCTTTGTAAAAACAGAAACGTTTAAAATCATAAATTTCCATTTTGTATTGATTTTTTAAATTATCCATAATATTATGTGAACACACACACACACCCCCATATGCTGTATCACAGATGAGTATGTATTGATGGAAATATATGTTCAATGGTAAGTAATTTATAGAATTAAATTGTGGTATGTGCAATTTGTATAGATGGATTGTTTTTAAACTTAACTTTTATTTTTTAAATTGTTCTATATTTAAGCTGAATTTTCCTTTTATTAACAAATACAATGGCACTTCCTGTGGGATTTTTAGTTCCAGGAGGGAATAAGCTGTATTTCTTTCTTAAGCATCCTGTCCTCAAGGGCTAGTACTGTACTTGCCACATAGTTATTTCTCAAATATTTGGAGCATCAAATTGAATTCTCATACTGTTAAATACTCAGTACACAAGACTATTGATGTTTTTGAGAGCTGTATTTCAGAGCTGTATACTCCATCAATATCTCCATATATTATGGATAATGCCAATTTGACATGTTCTTACATATTTTCCTTATAGACTCATAAACATTAGCCCATACAGGAGTCCAGAATTCCTGGCCACATGACCAAGAGTGATTCCACATGGCAAGTCCAGGGGATTCTGAATACATTTCCTAACAGATCCCTCTGGTAACCAAACATCCTTTGATTGGCTAATTTTGTGAAAATTACACTGGGATGACATGGGAGTTGAGATTGCTACAAGAGTTGACAAAAATTGTACAAATTCTGAAAGCCTCTGAAACTTTTGATTCAGCATAGTAGATGGGCTATGACACTGGGTGCTTTGGCTCACAGCTTGTGCTATTAACCATTACATTTTATTGGCTCCTGATATAAAATATAAGCAGAAATCTAACCAATTATCCTCCAAAGAGAAGCACAAATTTCAAAATAAATAAAGAGCAGGAATTTTGCCCAGGCTTCTGCTTTGGCAATTGAGTAGGCACTCATGCTAGTTAATAAGATAAAACTCTGGAAGAGATGTATGGATGTTTTTTTCAGATTAAGAAGAGGTTTAAGTGTTTTATTCTGTAGCTTTAAGTCACAAAATTGAAATAATAACAATAATAATGCTTAATGCTCATAAACATTTTATCATAGTAAATTTGCAGTTTTTGTTATAGCAAATATCAGTATAATCTAGGAGTTAATTATCATAGCTATTATTGCAGCACTATTTATAACATTACAGATATGAAAAATTTTTAGTGGAGACTCTTTAAGGAGGGGCCAATAATCATTATATCCAGAGTATTTGATAAGAAGAGGGATACAGGGCTCAAAGGAATAATCATTCTACTGACATATTTAGTGAATAATCACATTTCCATTTTTTAGGTAAATTATGTTAGATTCCATTGCACCACCTTTTTTGTCCTACACAATGTCGAGAATACAGTAACTGTTAAAAAATGTAAACAACAAATAAATTAATTCTACTCTATATTTATTTAAACTAAAATAAGTAGTTACTAGAAACCAGATTTTCTGGTTTCTGTTTTGATCTCTCTCTCTCTCTTTATTGACAGTTTCTTGAAACAGATGAAATATAGCAGTGTTTTGCTTAAAAACAGGCATCTCTACCATCACTGAATTAAGCATGTTTCTGAATTATTAGCGACTCTTGTGTGCTATGTATTTAATCTTCTGTCAAGTCATTGACAATTTGCAAGTAATACTTTTCAAAACGATTAAGTAACTTTTGAGAAATTCAAAGATTCAAGGCTTTTATATCTCTATATATGTATAGATACACACACATTTATACATACACTCAAATCTTTATTCTCTTAACATTTTAAAATGTCATTTTTATATGTTAAATACTATTATGCAAGTATAAGAAATCTTTTTTGTTTGTTTATTAAATATATTTACTTCAAGAAGCCTGATTGAAATTTTTGTCTGAAAATGCTTAAAATGAACCAAATACAATTAAAGTACCTTGAAACAAGCAGGAAGTATGACAGAAAATTTCTATGATTCTAATGTACTACTTTTGAAAAAAAATTGATTATGTTTTCATTGCACAGAGGATGGGAAACATACATTTTTAAGAAGAAAGCATGTAGACTATTATATTACAACTACATTAGTCTTGTTTTCATAAACATTGGGAAGACAATGTGATCCAAGCTTAAACAACCTGAATGAAAACCAGGTGGTATTATGATTTTCAAATTTTTGAGCATTGCCTATATGGTTTGAAATTATTGAAATATTATTTGATTGGTGATTAAGTCATTCCCTCTCTTCGTTCCTGGTGTTTCTATCTTGAGTAAATAGTCTAAAATATTTAGATATTTCAGAAGTCAGTTTCCTTTCCACAGTTTTCACAGAGATTTTCATTTCTCCCTTACCCAAATAAAAGCAAATCAAAGATTATTTTAATATATATTTTTCTTTGATTAAGGGGATAATTCAAAATATTTCCCTACTTTACAAACATAGACTAAAGTATTTATGCAAGTAACTAAGAAATATGATTCTTCACATGGGACATATCACAAAGACTGTCAGTCCAAAGTTTCTTTCTCCCACTAGTGATGGCCCATTGCCTACAGAGCTGCCCACAAAATGAAGGAGAGTGATAATGTTTTGGGGTTTATGTTCTTTAAAACAGTCCATGTATGACAAATAAATGTATGTCTATTAGGATTGGTACCCATACAGTAATCTGGAGTAAGCAAGAGAAAAATATTGATAGTGAAAACACAATGACCAATAATCACTTTCTGGAAAATAGAACATGCTAAAATTAAAACAAAAGCTGTGTCACTCACTGCTTAGTGTGTGTGTGTGTGTGTGTGTGTGTGTGTGTGTTTTAAATAATCTATATTTTAGCTTTGAGGTCTTATTATGGTCTTAGCTCATAAAGTTCTAGTTATCATGACATGTGTCTTGTGTGGTCTTCTGGTCTCTTCAACTAGGACTTTGTGCAAGTTGAATTCCTCCCCACCTACTACTTAGCTCTCAAACATACACAGTCACTGAAGGACTCATTCTATTTATTATTCAATGCACCTGTTGACTGAATCACCAGGAGAACTGTTAATAATTCAAAGATGATTGACCTTATCTCTCCCTCTCCCCACCAAACACTTTGCCTACAAAGACTGTGAACAGAATCCTATTTTTTCATCTTCTCCCTGCAATAAGGAGGTCACATTCTTCCTTGGCAGAGTCTGTGGGTGGAGGTTTTTCTTCCATCTCTGCCATATAATAATGAGGTGGTGTCCCTCACACTCCTCATTTTACAGTGGCCATGAAGACTGCCTGGTGAATCCCTAACAATCATCCACACTTTACACAAACAAGAGCAGAGGTCCCTTCCCCCATCAACTTACTGCTTCAGGAACTGTGTGAGTGTGTAGCTTTGTTCTTGGTAACATACAAGCAGGGTGGACTAGATTAGCACTACAAATGTTTTATATACCTAAATTGACAATTGAACCACAGTCTACAAAAATTGGTCAGGAAATGCAATTTGATCTTAAATAGGCTGACTACCTTCTAAATTAGAATATTTAAGTAGGAACAAATGTTTCAAAATATAATTGTCTAAGCACCTAAGATACAGACCCAAATCATTTATCAAATCAAACCATAAAAAATCCCAAGTTGAATGATAAAAGATAATTAAGAGACACCAACATTGAGATAACAATCATGTTGGAACAAACAGGCAAGGGTTTTAAAGCATCTATAATAAAAATTATCTAACATGCAATTATAAACACTTTTAAAACAAATTAAAATACAGAAAATCTCAGAAAACAAACAGATAATATAAATATGTGTCAAATCAAAATTTTAAAACTGAAAAAAATACATCAACAAAATAAAATGCTCACAGAAGAAGCTCACTAGCAGAATGGAGATGACAGAGGAAAGAATCAGTGAACTTGAAGATACATCAATTAAAAACTATCTCATTTAAACAACAGAGAAAACATAGATTGAAAAGCGAATAGAACTCAGGGACCTGTGAAACAATAACAAAAGACCTAACATTTGTGTCATCAGAGTTCCAGAAAAATAAGGTGGGTCTAAATATATATTTGAAGAAATAATGGCTGAAAATTTCTCAAATGTAGCAAAAATTATAAACACACAAATTCAAAAACCTGAAAAAAAAGAGAACCCTAACAATTTCATGTCCAGACGCAACATAATCAAACTGCTGAAAACTAAACATAATATAAAAACCATCTGTAAATTAGAGGTATCTCTGTGGGTAAATAAATCAAATATGCTATTGCTTAAGGTAAAGTAACAATAGTTTCACACCCTACAGATACAAAAATTGATTTGATTTGAAATTAGAAAAGAAACAAAAATGTAATTCTGACCATATTTCTGGGCAAACAAGCTAGTGAAGACATCAATGACAAAACTGTGTAAATTCACAGTCATTTAAGTTTTTGGTACCAATGCCTAATCAACTCCTGAATTTGGTTTAATTTGACAGGTGTGAGGATTCACACAGGGAAGACAATTTCCAATCTCCAACTGTTAGATTCACTTTCTGAAAAATAGAAGACTTTGTATATTATATAAACCAAATCATACAGCAGTTGCCTAATAAATCCACAGTGGATGAACAAAAGCATGAGTGAATCAATAAATACACGAATGAAATTCATAAAGGCTTCAATTCAATGAAGCAGAGCAAGTGCAACCCTTAAAAAGCAGAGCCTCAGTGCACATGTGGTTTTACTACTTTCCTTAGGAAAGCAGGCCAATAAAAGGAAAAGAAATATATTCAATTCTTACTAAAATAAACAAACAAGCAAACAAAAACAGAACCAATCAAAACTGGAAAACCACCCTCTGACATGAACAAGTTTAGAAATACACAGTTAATAAAAACTTTTATTTTTCTTTTACTTACACAGTATATTCAGTTTAGCTGGTCAAATAAGGAGTTTAATTAAACTCAATGGATTTGTACTCCATTAAAATAGTCCACTAATCTAAAAGTAATACATATTAGTTGAGAAGAATACATTTGAGTTTGATATGTGTCTTTTCAGTCATTTTTCCCCATTTGGAATATACAATTGGATTATGCATGATGATCATTTCTCTAATGGTTAAATATTTATATTTAATATATTTTTGTAAATATGGTTTTAGTGATCATAGACTAAAAGTTTGCATAAGAAAATAAAAATATCTTTTGGGGGCATTTATGACACTTAAACTTGACACTTTCATACAATTTCTGTGAATATCCTTCACACTAGTGTTTTTGAATTTTCACAAAGAGTACACACCTATGTCACCACCACCCAGATGAAGAAAGAAAATGCTACCATATTCAAAACAACCACTATGCCATCTCTTGTTACTACATACTTCTTTGTCAAAAATAATCACTATTCATAGTTCTGCTTCCATAGAATAATTTTGCCTATTTGTCTATTTATTTAAATGAAATTACTTTGTGTTTAGATCCTTTGGTTCAAGATTATATTTATGAGATTCAGAATATTTCTGTTGCCTATAGCAATAATCATGTTCTTGCCACTTGTATAGTGTTATATACAGAACATACATACTGTTGGAGGACGTCATTAATGTGACCACAGTTTGACCCATGGACTGGACCTGAACAATGAGAAACCCCTTCCCTCCTTCCCTTGTCCTTGAAATGTATGTTCAGCCACCATTCCCACACTAGGAACTATTTCAAGGACAAAGCCTTGAGAGAGGAAGGTGTTGTTGAGACCATCTGAATTGGAAATATGACTGAACTGAATTAAGTCTTCTATACAAACTTTAAAGATTCTGGCAGGAGAGTATGGAGATTTATTCTTCTTGTGGCCACCCCAGACAGAGTTTGTAAGTAAATCGCCTTGCTTGTTAAACCTGCTTCCTACCAGTCTGCCTCTTTCTTCCTTCTCTCCTTGCCCTCTGTGCATGGGGATCAGTTTCAAATTTCACCCTTGGGACTTCCAAGGTTTCAAACCAACACATACATACATAATGTATTTTTCCATTTTTTAATTAATATACATGTTGGTTGTTTAGACATAGAATTGTTTGACCATAAGATCAGAACATACTAGGCTTTAATAGAAATTGCCAAAGGAGTTTTTGCCGAGTGGTCAAATCAATTTATATTGCCATTAACAGTGCATATTCATTTGCTTCATTTCCTTGCCAGTACTTGTTATTATCAGTTTTGTTTGGTATTTTTTGTTAAACATAGACATTACATTGGGTGTATAGTGGTTTATCCTGGTGATTTTAATTTAAATTTCCTTGTGATTCAGTGTCGCTGAGCAATTTTTAATACATATATATTGGCCATTTGAGTACACTATTTTGTGAAATGACTATTAAAGTCTTTTGCATATTTTTTCTATTGGATTGCATTTCTATTTTTCGTTGAAATTTTTAATGTAAATGACTATGAACCCCTTATTAAGTAAATATATTGTACATATATTCTCTCAAACTGTCTTGCCCTTTCATTCTTCCAGTGCTAACTTCATTTTAATGCAACCTAAATTACCATTTTTTAAACTGTGTAGTTTGAAAGATCCTTACAGTGAAGAAAGCCAGCAGGAACATCTAAATCAATAAGACCTATTAGGCACACTCTAATATGACTCACTGAATAGGAAAAATCCTTCTGTGGTATTCTTAAGGAAAACATGTTACACAATTTCATTATGAGAAAATATCAAGTGAACCCAGATTGAGGAACATTATGCAAAGTAAATTACAAGTACTTTTCAAAAGTGCCAAAGTCATGAAAGAAAAGGAAAAACTGAGAAATTGTTTAGGTGGTTTATGCTGGTTCTCTTCACAATAAAGTTACTCCTTTTCCATTTGTATTTAATAACTATTTTGAAGAAGATACTTTAAGATGATGCAAACATGATGTGCTTTCACTATCATTTTAACATCCATTATTGGATCTTGTCTGAAAAAAATATTACTGTCTTTTAAAGGGACTTTTTATTTTTCTTATTTCTTCTACAATTACTAATCATTTATGATAGTGCTTTGGGGGACCACATTTAAAAAATTATTTGCCATTCCCAAGCTCGTGAATATGTTACGTAACCTTTGTCATCTTCAATAAACCTGATTGTCTCACATTTTATAGGCCATTTATACAAACGTTTAATTAATTTCTGTTTACGGTGTGAGATATGGGTAAGAATTATTTTTATTTGCAGTTGGAAATCCAAGTGACCCAACACTGTTTATTAACAAGTCTATCATTCCCCCTTGGATTGCAGTGTCATCTTTGTCATCAGTTATGTGCTAGTGTATATGCAGGCTTATTTCTGGTCTCTGTTCTTTACCCTTTATATATTAGTGTTGAGGTATTTTACATATTTAAATATATTGATTCCTTGTTATGTAATAATTTTGATGCTATTGAAAATAGTATCACCTTTATAATTTCATATTCTAATTATTTGTTGCTGGTTTACATATTATATATAATTTCTATATAAATTTCTATAAATTATAATATAATATCAAAAAATTTAATAATACAATGAAATATAATATAATAAAGTATAATATATATAATTTATGTACTATATAATATACATAATATCTATGTTTTATATATTATATTATATTAATATATATTTATATACATATATAATACATATTACATATATATTATATATGTATATAATATAAATGTATATAATACATATATAATATATATTATTATGTTATATATTATATTTATATTACATGTAATGTTATATATTATATATCATATACCATCTATTATATATTATATATAAAATATAATAGATATATAATATATATTTATATATATAATTATACATATATTTATATATAATTTCACAAAACTATCTAAATTATAATATTGTAATATAATATAATAAATTATAATAAATTTAATCAAATTAATTATATATAATTTTTTAATATATAAATTATTGATATATGATTATTTATAAATTTATATATAACTAAATATAAATATATAAATTATAATATTAGGATATAATATAAAAATTAGAATAATATAATATAATGTATAAATTATATATAATACTATATATGTTATATGTAAGTATAATTTACATGATATACAGTATAAAATATACATATATAACACAATATATAGCTTATATAGTATATGATAATGTAATATGTTTTATGATTATATAGAATCATATAATATAATCATATAATATACATTATATATATTATATAAATTTATATATCTAGCAACTTCCCTAATTCAATTTTAATAGATATTCTGTAGATATTTCTACATTTTCTTCAGTTTTATTTTTGTGTATAAATCTTGTACATGTTTTTTCTTTCAGGTTTGCTTTTCTTAAATTCTCCCAAAAAATATACTAGATGTAGTGACATGAATTTTGCCTCATTCCAATATGCAGAGGAAATCTTGAACCCTTTCCCTAATAAGTATGTCCTTTGCTGCAAAGAATTTGCTTGTTGGAATTACATATCTTTTTCTCCTTAAGTGATATTCATTCTTTTCTAGTTTTCTTAGAGAAGTTTTTTTTTCATAAATGAGTGTTAAACTATATACATTCTGCTTAGTAATCATCTATTGTTCTGTGTATTTTTTTCCTTCTATGAGAATTTGAAAAATTACATTGGTAATTTTTAAATGTTCACTCACATTTTTGGATTAAATCTAATTTTGTTCTTATGTATGTTTTCTAAATAATTTTTTATTTGCTAACATTTTTGCATATTTTATATCCACGTTGATGAGCAAGATGCCTGTATTTTTTTCTTTTAGCGTCCTTGAAAACTTTTGATAGCATGATTTTACTTATATCATAGAGTGAGTTGGATAATGTTTCCTCATTTTCCACTGTTTGGAAAATATATGTTGATTAATTTACATTCCCACCAACAGTGTATGTGGGTTTCCTTTTCTTCACAACCTCTCCAGCATTTATTATTTGTAGAATTTTTGATGATGGCCATTCTGACTGGTGTGAGGTGATACCTCTTAGTAGTTTTGATTTGCATTTCTGTAATCATTAGTGATGTTGAGCATATTTTCATGTGTTTGCTGACCATCTGTCTGTCTTCTTTGGAAAGATGTCGATTTAGATCTCCTGCCCATTTTTGGATTGGGTTGTTTGCTTTTTTTATATTGAGCTGCATGAGCTGTTTGTATATTTTGGAGGTTAATCCCTTATCGGTCCCTGTTTTTGCAAATACTTTCTCCCATACCATGGCTTGTCTTTTCATTTTGTTTATGGTTTCATTTGCTGTGCCAAATCTTTTAAGTTTAACTAGGTCCCATTTGTTTATTTTTATTTTCATTATTCTTGGAGGTGGATCTAAAAAGATATTGTTATGATTTATGTCAGAGAGTGTTCTCTCTCTGTTTGCCTCTAAGTTATTTATAATATCCGCTATGGAGAACAGTATGGAGTTTCCTTACAAACTAAAAATAGAGCTACCATATGATCCAGAAATCCCACTCCTGGGAATATATCTAGAGAAAACTATAATTCTAAAAGACACATGTACCCCAATGCCTTTGCAACACTATTTACAATAGCCAAGACATGGAAGCAACCTAAATGTCCATCAACAGATGAATAGATAAAGAAGATGTGGTATATACATACAATGGAATATAACTCAGCCATAGAAAAGGAATGAAATAATGCCATTTGCAGCAACATGTATGTACCTACAGAGTATCATACTAAGTAAAGTAAGTCAGACAAACACAAATATCATATGATATCACTTGTATATGGAATCTAAAAAAAATACAAATGAACTTATTTACAAAACAGAAACAGACTCACAGACTTAGAAAACAAACTTATGCTTGCCAAAGGGTTAAGGTGGGAGGGGGGAGGGATAAATTGGGAGTTTAAGATTGACATGTGCACACTACCATAAATAAAATAGATAATCAACAAGGACCTACTGTGTAGCACAGGGTACTCTACTCAATACTCTGTAATAAGCTAAATGGAAAATAATCTGAAAAAGAATGGATATATGTATATGTATAACTGAATCACTTTATTACACACCTGAAACTAACACAATATTGTAAATCAGCTATACTGCAATATATAATAAAAATTAAAAATAAATAAATAAATAAAAGAAAAAAAGAAAATATATGTAAGATTATTTATTCCTTAGAATATATTTATTCCTTAGAAAATATATGTAAGATTATTTATTCCTTAAATATATGGGAAGATTCACTCACCAATTATGTACATTTAATTGAAAGACAGCTTTTTGGAAATATTTTAGTTGTAGACTCAACTTTCTAATTAAATATGAAATTATTAAGATTTTTCATTTCATTTTGAATTAATTAGGATATTTAATTATAATGTCTTCAAAATCTATAATGTCATATCTATATCATTATTAATATCAGTAAGTTATACCTTATTTATACTTAATTAGTACTCACAGAGTCAATATATTAGTATTTCCATAAATAAACATTTGGTTATTATATATTTGATTTCTATTGCAGTGAGTCACTGATCTTTGTTTATTTCATTTGAAAAGTCAGTTGTCATACTCATTGTTGTACCACTGAAGATAAAGTCTTTAAGATTTTCCTTGTCTATGATTTTTAGTTTTTCTATGATGTGCCTTGTTATTTTTTAGAACTTATCTTAGTTGAGGCTTATTATTCTTGATATCTTTCATCAACTTCAAGAACATCGTAGCCTCTTTCTTTTCAAATATGGATCTGTCCAATTCTCTCCCTTTTCTCCTTTTGAGACTCCAATTTTATATCCATACATATACAAATTTATATATAACAGTGACACATATGTAAAAGTGACATATATACTGCATATATATATATATATATATATCACTTATGCTCTTTTGTTTTACTTTGTTTTCATCTGTATTTTTCCTCATACTTCAGTTTGTGTATATCTAACAGCATTAGTTTACAGTTAACCAAAACTTTTCTCAGCAATGTCTAATTAGGTATTGAATTATTAAATTCAGTACTGTATTTTCTCTTTCTAGAATTTCAATTAGATTTTTTTCACAATTAATTCTAGTTCTTTAGTGAAATGCTCAATCTCATCATCTATTTTCTTGCATGTATTAACCATTTTATTTTTAAACAAACCAGTGTATTATATTCATAACAAACCATCATTACTCTGGTTGTCGATTGATGTGGTAATAAATCATGCACCACTATTGCTCTGATTATGTCTGTTATGCATTATTGTAGGGCATTTCCAATAGGCTGAAATACGTTGTACTTAATATTTTGAATAATTATAAAGTTTGAAAGGGAGGTAAAATGTAAAATATTAAAAAAACTAATGGGTTACTAAATATATAAGGGTTGGGGTTCATCTAACTTTTATCTCATTTATGAAATTATGAGTTTTTTGAAGTGAAGATAGAGCTAGTAAAAAAATATTATAGTAGTAATAGCTATAAATTGCTTTTATGGGATTTATATCATACTCAAGTGATTAAAGCATGTTAATTTCAGATTTTGTAATTCTCCAAGTCATTTGGAACTGACAGTATTATTGAGTGAAAATAAATACAACTTAGTCATTAAAATTAGACAAGCAGCATCAACATTAAACCCAGACAGAGAAATAAAATTATGTGTGATTTGAATGGTACCAGTCACAGGTCTATAGTTTATTACAAAAAAAGAAAAAAAATGTTTATTACCTCCCTATTGCTACAAATGGTAGTGTTGAGCAATTTTTTTTTTTGAGCAATTTGATTATACTTTATTTAGAAGAAGACAGAACTTTTAATTACATGATTAGAAACAGGGAAATAAGTTCTAGGAGCTATGAAAGTGACTTTAAATTTACGGTGAAATAACTGACATCAGACCCATATTTAAAAGCAGATTGCAATCTAACATGTAATATGACAAGACTTTAATAGATAAACTTCTTTTCATAATCTCTCTATGCTAAGTAATTCCTCTACTAAGGTTTTGTTTTTTAATATTTTGTATCTAGTTTTACTGCATATTTTATCAACCTTGTTAAAAAGAAACTTACTATAGAGAAACCTAATATCAATTCTCACCGACTACTATAATAGCTGACACATTTTGGTTATCTGGAGTAAGAAACAGCAACAAAAAGATGAAATTAAATAAATCTAAAATAAATAAGCTGTTACAGTTCTTTTTTTAAAACATATTTATTGGAGTATAATTGTTTTACAATGTTGTGTTAGTTTTTGCTGTATAAAAAAGTGAATCAGCTATATGCATACATACATCCCCATAACCCCTCCCTATCCCACCCCTCTAGATGGTCACTAAACACCAAGCTGATCTCCTGTGCTATGCAGCTACTTCCCACTATCTATTTTATATTTGGTAGTGTATGTATGTCAATGTTCCTCTCTCACTTCATCCCAGCTTACCCTCCCGCTCCCTAAGTCCTCAGGTCCATTCTCTACGTCTGTGTCTTTATTCCTACCCTGTCCCTAGGTTTATCAGAACAATTTTTTTTTAAGATTCCATATATATGTGTTAGCATATGGTATTTGTTTTTCTCTTTCTGACTTACTTCACTCTGTATGACAGTCTCTAGGTTCATCCACCTCACTACAAATAACTCAATTTCATTTCTTTTTATAGCTGAGTAATATTCCATCATATACATGTGCCATATCTACTTTATCCATTCATCTGTCAATGGACACTTAGGATGCTTCAAAGTCCTGCCTATTGTAAATAGTGCTGCAATGAAAATTGTGGTACATGACTCTTTTTTAATTATGGTTTTCTCAGGATATATGGCCAGTAGTGGGATTTCTGGGTCATATAGTAGTTCTAATTTTAGTTTTTTAAAGAAGCTCCATGCTGTTCTCCATAGTGGCTGTATCAATTTACATTCCCACCAACAGTGCAAGAGGATTCCCTTTCCTCCACACCTTCTCCAGTAGTTACTGTCTGTAGGTTTCTTAATGATGAACATTCTGACCAGTGTGAGGTGATACCTCATTGTGGTTTTGATTTGCATTTCTCTGATGATTAGTGATGTTGAGTTGAGCATCCTTTCATGTGTTTGTTGGCAATCTGTATGTCTTCTTTGGAGAAATGTCTATTTCTTTGGCCCATTTTTGGATTGGGTTGCTTGTTTTTTTACTATTGAGTAGCATGAGCTGCTTGTATATTTTGGAGGTTAATCCTTTATCAGTTGCTTTGTTTGCAAATATTTTCTCCCATTCTGAGGGTTGTCTTTTCATCTTGTTTATAGTTTCTTTTACTTTGTAAAAGATTCTAAGTTTCATTAGGTTCCATTTGTTTATTTTTGTTTTTATTTCCATTTCTCTAGGAGGTGGGTCAAAAAGGATCTTGCTGTGATTTATGTCATAGAGTGCTCTGCCTATGTTTTCCTCCTAGAGTTTTATAGTGTCTGGCTTTACATTTAGGTTTTTAATCCATTTTGAGTTTATTTTTGTGTATGGTGTTGTAAATTCATTCTTTTACAGGTAGCTGTCCAGTTTTCCCAGCATCAATTATTGAAGAGACTGTCTTTTCTCCATTGTATATTCTTGCTTCCTTAGCCAAAGAAAAGGTAACCATATTGTGAGGGTTTATCTCTGGGCTTTCTATCTTGTTCCATTGATCTATATTTCTGTTTTTGTGCCAATACAATACTGTCTTGATTACTGTAGCTTTGTAGTATAGTCTGAAGTCAGGGAGCCTGATTCCTCCAGCTCCATTTTTTGTTCTCAAGATTGCTTTGGCTATTCGGGGTCTTTTGTGTTTCCATACAAATTGTGACATTTTTGTTCTAGTTCTAGTTCACACCCATCTATAGAGCTTGCTTAGGCAGTGCTCTGCCTTCCATGGGCACACAGATCAGGAATCCCCTCTCCTCACACACCCAGAAACAATGGTCTCTTGCCTCTTTGGCAGTTCTAGACTTTTTCCCTAACTCCCTCCTGGCTAGCTAGCTGAGCCCCATTCAGGATGTGTTCACGCAGCCAACCCCAGTCATCTCCCTGGGATCTGATCTCTGAAGCCTGAGCCTCAGCTTCCAGCCCCCACCCATCCTGGTGGGTGAGCAGATAAGCATTTCAGTTTGGTAAGTGCTAGTCAGCACCAATTCTCTGTGCAGGAATCTCTCTGTTTCGCCCTCTGCACCCCTGTTGCTGCACTCTCCTCTGTGGCTCTGAAGCTTCCCCCCGACCCACCCTCCGTCCCTGTCAGTGAAGGGGCTTCCTAGCATGTGGAAACTTTTCCTCCTTCACAGATCCCTCCCAGAGGTGCACGTCCCATCCGTATTCTTTTGTCTCTGTTTTTTCTTTTGCTCTACCCAAGTACGTGGGGATTTTCTTGCCTTTTGGGAAGTCTGAGGTCTTCTGTCAGCATTCAGTAGGTGTTCTGTAGCAATTGTTCCACATGTAGATGTATTTTTGATGTATTTGTGGGGAGGAAGGTGATCTCCATGTCTTACTCCTCTGCCATCTTGAAGGTCTCCCCACTATTTGATCTTAAATTCAGTTTAGATGTGTGTGTTCTATTCTTAGGAAAAAATATAAAGGACACTGAAAATTTCTTTCCAAGTATTAGCAACACACAGTGCAAGTTTGTGAGCAAGGGCAAGGTCTTAGTCAAGTTTGTGAGCAAGAGCAAGGTCTTAGTCCTTGCCTGGCTATATTAATAGTACTCAATATTTATCAGAGCTTGACATTAACCAAATAGTACTTATACAACCTCTATTCCTACTGTATATACATATTTTAGTCTCAATGTTCAAAAACGTATGATCATCTTCTCTCTAATATGTTCTGTTTTTCTGTGTTATTCTTGCATAATTAATTTGCATTTCCAACTTACCAAATAGGATTAGTAAGTTAGCTTGGAATGACATACTCTGACATCTAGAGCTCTTTTAGTTATCAGTATGGAAATTAACTTTCAGGAATTCATTTAATGCCACTTGTTGATAATAAAAACCAAGTGGGATGAGTGATATATATATTTTTAATGTCATTAAAAATGAGTATATTCAGTTGATGTAATTCTTTTGAATCTCATTTATTTGGTGCCTCCTAAGGGTTTTTTTTTTTTTTTTTTACATATTTTGACCCTTATTTGACTGTTCCTTATGGTATTTGATAGGAAAAAATAAGAGAATATAGAATGCAATAAATGCAATTTCTCATCTCTTTGAAAGGCAACTTTATCACTTACCAGGGAATTTTAAGGTTTTAGTTTTGTTTTGTTTGGATTTATTCCTCTAAGAGGAATGAAAAAAAGATATGGACTGGAGCAAAATATACTTTGCCTTTTTTCAGATTCTTTTATTATTAAATATAATATGAATCTTTCTTAATACCATGTACTTTAAAATACCAATTTCAAGTGTCAGTTTTCTACTTGGACACACACATATTTTGTAAATATATTTTTAATATGTATTCAAGGCATTTGCCATATTCTGGTTACATAGTCATCCCTTCCCTCTAACTAGAATGGATATTCATACTTTCCCAATCTATTGAAGCAATGCATAATTTTAATGGGTCATTCATCTTTAAATTGTGCAATGCCAATTTTAAATGCAAATATGCATTTAATCCATATGCAGAATCACCAACACAACACTACACATTTGTGTTCTGTAGGTTACACATGCATAAACACTTTTTCTTTCCAATCTGTTTAACAAATATTACTAAGTAGTGCTCATTTCATTTCTTGATAACACACATTCTACGAACACACTCTATTTTTGGCTTACTGATCAGTAAGGAAGGACTTACTGATGTATTTTTGAAGAGAGAAGGAGCTATCACTCAACTAATTATCCCTTTCCTTCTATATCTTCATTTTCAGCATAGTGGTTGGATAATATAGGGCAGTAACATAAGAAATAAATGATATAATAGGGTTTTGTTTTTTCTCTTTTCTTAGAATGTCACTGCCTTGTTCTGGTTCTCATTCAAACAGAAAGCATTGTTTCTCAGCACTGTCAGCATCTCTGCTTACTCATGGAGATTTTACAGACTTATCTTGTGCCCACTTGAGTCTTGCTGAACACCGACACTTTACTGATCCAAAGGAATTGTGTACTCATGGGGCATCACAAATACTATATGAGATAGGGAGAAGGGGCAAGCTCTAGTAAACTTGCATACTGCACACATCTCTTCTGTGCACATGCATGCTCCATTGTCCCAGTGGACTTGACTTACAAACCTTAAGTTTAAAATAAAATTATTAATTTATGCATAATACCTCCCAACCCTTACCCCATATTGCCTCCCACCACAAGCTATTATGTGTAAAGTAAGCTGTGAGATGTATTGTGCAGTGCAGGTAATGTACCCTGTGTTTTATGATGACGGTAGATGGAGTATAACCCTTGAAGATTATGAGTCTCTATGCTGTACACCTGTAACTTGTATGGTGTTGTGAATCAACTACACTTCAATAAAACATAATAATAAATAAATAAAATTATTAAACATTTCAAGATATTGATATGAGGGCATTCAGACAACATAAGACTCTTCTGAGCAGGGGACCATGTGCAAATGCATAGGTCACATGCTTATGGGTTGCTCTTGTCTACATCACAGCTTGGATCTCTCTTGGTACTTATAGATTATACAGACAGTCCTTT
Source organism: Globicephala melas (assembly GCF_963455315.2). Taxonomy (NCBI): domain Eukaryota; kingdom Metazoa; phylum Chordata; class Mammalia; order Artiodactyla; family Delphinidae; genus Globicephala; species Globicephala melas. Next base: position 21,890,097 of record NC_083325.1, read on the forward strand.
AGCAATTTACATTTTTTCTCTCTTCCTTCCTTTCTCTAACCATTCCTCTCTTCTCTCTTCCTTTCTGTAATTATGTAGTAAGTACAAGCTCTCTTCATTACTTAAATATATTTCCTTCACCCTCTTTGCTCCTGACTCCTCTAGTCTTTCCTCATATTTTATAGGTTTCTGTTTATCTTTCTAACCTTCCTTTAACCTCCAAATCTGATACCACAGCATATATTACTCTTCTAATCACATCACATTTTATACAGTACTGTATTTCAATTTTTTTCTGGAAGCCCACAAGTGTGTCCACTTCTGAAGAAGTCACTTGACCTATTCTGTACACCATTGATTTTTCGGCACTTAACAAATTGTGTGGCATACTGTAAGTTTTTTATAAAACTTGATGAATGAATGACTTTACTTTGTGCCCTCACTTTTTTTTTTTTTTTTTTTGCGGTACACGGGCCTCTCACTCTTGTGGCCTCTCCCATTGTGGAGCACAGGCTCCGGACACACAGGCTCAGCAGCCATGGCTCACGGGCCCAGCCGCTCCGCAGCATGTGGGATCTTCCCGGACCTGGGCACAAACCCGTGTCCCCTGCATCGGCAGGCGGACTGTCAACCACTGCACCACCAGGGAAGCCCCTGTGCCCTCACTTTTTAAATAGAATATCTGGAAATGTTATTTCAGGGAAAACTAACAATATAATTTGAAAGGGAAAAGCATTGTACTAATTTAGATATTCATAGATCTGTCTTTTCTCTTGAAACTATGCATGTGCTTTTAAACAACTCTTTGCTGTTCAAAATGTTTTGTTTGTGTTTTGGAACATATTTGTAGTATTGAACTCTCAGAAGATTATTTTCAGGATGGATAATTCTTATTATATTATTTTTATTATTGATCATGTATGTTTGACATTTTACCTTATAAGCAATAGCTTTAATCTATCAACACATTGTTTCTTCATTTAGAAAACATGGAAAATAGTATTTAACACTTTACTTCTACATATTGCACTCTATAAAAAGGTACACATTATCAAAGGAAAGACTGTTTATATTTTTAAAAGATGTACCATGGGAAAACTGGCAGTATGCTTTGATAGTTGCATAATAAAAATTTCCAGCTAAGTTCTTTATAATTTTGTATAACAGAAGTTTTGAAAGAGTACAAGTAGATTTTTTTGATAGTCTCTATTTGTTAGAGCAGTTTTAGGTTCACAATAAAATTGAGCAGTAGCTCAACTTTTTTTGCTCAATTTTTAAAATTTTATTCATTAAATCTGCCTTTTTTTTTCTAAAATTGATGATTGTATTTATTTCAATAAAGTAAAATCTGGAGGTGGGAGAACATATACTTGTAAAATTGAAGAGAACTTTCAAAAGTAGTTATGATTTGAACTTATTTTAAGTTTTTAAAATTTACTACTATATTTAAAAAGTAGTTATTTAAAGTATTTCCAACATTGATACTATCCTTTATTCTCATTAATTGGAGTTTGAAATGACACAGAATTTTATTTATTATTTATTTATTATTTATTGATATAAATTTAGAAATCTAAATTTATATCAATTTAGATTTCAGCCACTTTATTCCAACTTGGAAGCTCATAGGGTAGTCTGCCTAAATCCTATTAACAATGTATACTTTGGCATTTAAAATTGACATTATTTGACATTATTTCAGCAGCTTGGAAATTTTAATGTGCTTTATATGAAGTGGTATATAAAATTTTCTTGTACTTCAAAATATAGATGAGTTAATAGTGTTTAATTAACATTAATTTAATTGCTTTAAGAGGCAGAACATACTTTTTCTTTGATTTAATTGTATTAGAACAGATGGGTAGCAAATGGGCATTCAACATATAATTTTTTTAACATTTAATTACATTTAATTACCAAGATCATACTGGGCAAAAACTAGGCATACTAGGGAAAATAGCAGTCATCTATCATATTTCTGATCTTCTTATCTCTCTTTAGCCTTTCTCCACAAGTTCTCCCCACCTTTGCACTTTCAAAGGAAGAAAGCCTTCAATTGTACGTACTGTATGATCCAGCAATCATACTCCTTGTTGTTTACCCAAAGGAGCTAAAAACTTATGTCCACACAAAAACCAGCAAGTGGATGTTTTGAGCAGTTTTATTGATAGTTGCTAAAACATGGAACAAACCAGTGTCCTTCAATAGGTGAATGGATAAACTGTGGTGCATCCAAACAATGGAATGTTATTCAGTGTTAAAAAAGGAAATGATGTATTAAGACATAAAAAGAAATAAAGGAAACCTAAATACATATTACTAAGTGAAAGAAGACAATCTTTAAAGGCTACAGACTGTAAGATTCCAAGTACAATTGGCCTTTTAACAGCACAGGAGTCATGGGTTCCCACCTTCCACTCAGTCAAAAATCCGTGTATGATATATAGTACTTGTGATTCCTCCATATCCATAGTTCTACATCCACTGATTCAACCAACTACAAATCTTGTAGTGTAGTACTGTAGTATTTACCACTGAAAAAAAAGGCACATATAAGTGGACACTTGCAGTTCAAATTCGTGCTAATCAAGGGTCAACTCTATATGACATTCTAGAAAAGGCAAAACCATGGAGAGAGTAAAAAGATTCATGGTTGCTAGGGGTCAAGGGAGAGGAAGGGAAAAATTGGTGGAGCACAGGTTTTAGGGCAGTGAAACTACTCTGTATGATACTATTATTGTGGATGCATGTCATTGTACATTTCTCCAAACCTATTGAACTTAAAACATGAGGACTAAGTCCTAGTAAATTATGGTCTTTGGGTGATAATAATGTAGGTTTGATGTAGGTTTATTAGTTGTAACAAATGTATAATTCTGGTGGAGCATATTGATAATGGGGGAGGCAATGTATGTGTGGTGCCTGGGTGTATATGGGAAATCTCTCTTAATTTTTCTGTGAAAGTATAACTGCTCTAAAAATTAAAGTCTATTTTTTTTTTAAGTAGTGACTTGGAGTTAATCCAGTCCCTTTCCATCTTTTTGTCATTGTAAGGGGGGAGTAATGTTCCTTCCAGCTCTCTGCAACCTGGGATGGAAGATAGGAGTCTCTTACAAATTTCTCTTTAAAAGTTTCCCAACTGATGTTTTAAAAACTGAATTATTCAGTCTCACTTATTTTACTTTATTTTAAAGAACTTTTTAAGATAATTGTAGTTTCATGTAGAGTTAATAATATAAGGTGATCCTGTATACCCTTCAACAACTTTCCCACTGTGGCAATATCTTGCATAACCATAATACAACATTTCAATCAGGAAATTTTCCGTAATAAATACACTGATTTTCAGCAGTTTTACATGCACTTATTTCTCTCTGTGTGTGTATTTTGTTCTATGCAATTTTATCACTTGTGTAGATTCATGTGACCACCAAAGTCAAGATACAGAAAAGACAATTTCATCACAAGAATCCCACATGCTACACTTTTTTTTTTTTTTTGCGGTACGCGGGCCTCCCACTGCTGTGGACTCTCCCACCACAGAGCACAGGCTCCGGACGCGCAGGCCCAGCAGCCATGGCCCACGGGTCCAGCTGCCCCGCGACACGTGGGATCCTCCCGGACCGGGGCACAAACACGTGTCCCCTGCATCTGCAGGCGGACGCTCAACCAGTGTGCCACCAGGGAAGCCCACATGCTACACTTTTATAGAAACAACTACCTCTTTTCCATCATCCCTCGCCCAAAATTATTTCTCTAATTTTGTAAATTCAAGAATGTTTTTTAAATTGGATCAGAAAGTATATAACTTTGTGATTAGATTTTTTTTTTTTTTTACTCAGCCCAATTCTTTTGAGATACATTTAAGTTATTTTGTGTATCAATAATTTATTTATTTTTACTATTGTTAAGTATCCTATGGAATAGATGTACCAGAGATTGTTTAACCACTAACCTTACAATGAACGTTTTGGTTGTATTCACACTTTTTTCCAGTGTGGCTGTGAGATTTTACATTCTCACCAGCAAAGTATGAGTAATTCAGTTGCTTCATATCTTCATCACATTTAGTGTTACCATTATTTTAAATTTATTTTTAATTATTTTTTTTTATTTTTTTTGCTGTACGCGGGCCTCTCACTGTTGTGGCCTCTCACATTGCGGGGCACAGGCTCCGGACGCGCAGGCCCAGCGGCCATGGCCCACGGGCCCAGCCGCTCCGCAGCACGTGGGATCCTCCCGGACCGGGGCACGAACCCGTATCCCCTGCATTGGCAGGCGGACTCCCAACCACTGTGCCACCAGGGAAGCCCCTATTTTTAATTACTTTTTAATCTTAACTATTGTGATATATGTGATATACCAATATTTCATTTTGGTTATGATTTGCATTTCTTTGATGTTAATAGTGTTGAACATCTTTTCATCTGTTATTTACCATCATTTACATTCCTCAACGAAATGCCTGTTTCTGTCTTTTGCTTATTTCTTTTTAATAAATTTATTTATTTATTTATTTATGGCTGCATTGGGTCTTTGTTGTGCATGAGGGCTTTTCTCTAGTTGCAGCGAGTGGGGGCTACTCTTCTTTGCGGTGAGCAAGCTTCTCATTGCGGTGGCTTCTGTTGCTGCAGAGCATGAGCTCTAGGCACACGGGCTTCAGTAGTTGTGGCTCATGGGCTCTAGAGTGCAGGCTAAGTAGTTGTGGCACACGGGCTTAGTTGCTCCACGGCATGTGGGATCTTCCCAGACTAGGGCTCAGACCCGTGTCCCCTGCATTGGCAGGCGGATTCTCAACCTCTGCGCCACAGGGAAGCCCTTTTGACCATTTTAAAATCAGACTATGTTGTAATTGCTGAGATTTGACAGCTTTTTATATATTCTATAGACAAGTACTATGTTGGATATGTAAGTTTGCAAATATTTTCACCCAGTCTGTACCTTAACTTTTCAACTTCTTCACAGCAACTTTTGCAGAGGTAATGGCCTTAATTTTTATGAGATTATTAAATTTTCCTTTTATCGATCATGCTTTTGGTGTCATGTCTAAGAAATCTTTGCCTAATCTTAGGCCCCAAAGTTTTCTCCTATTTTTTTCCTAAAACTTTACAATTTTACATTTCGCGTTTAACATCACGACCCATTTTGAGTTAATTTTTGTATCAGGTATAAGGTTTAGATTGAGTTTAATGTTTTTTTTTTTCTTGTAGTTGGCCAATTGCCTTTGTTGAAAAGGCAACCCTTCTTATATTGAACTGGTTTTTGCCCCTTTGTAAAAATTCAGTTGGGCATATTTGTGGGGATTTATTTATTGGTTTTCCATTCTGTTCCACTGATTTCTGTCTATCTCTCTCTACCAATAAGACACTGCCTTGATTAGAGTAGCTAGATATATAGTAAGCCTTATCATTTGGTTGTGTGAGTCTTCCCAACATATTATTATTTATTAAAATTGTTTTAGTTATTCCAGATCATTCCATATAAATTTTAGAATACCTTGTCTATGTCTACCTAAGATTTTGATAAGAATTACATTGAACCTACACATCAATTTGAAGACAATTGAAATTTTTACTATACTGAATCTTCTAATCCATAAACACAATATGCTTCTCAATTTATTTAGGTCTTTCACTTCTTTCATCGGTATGTTATAATCTTTAGAACAAAGATACTATATATATTTTTTAAGTTTATATGTAATTATTTCATTTGTTGAAGCAATTATAAATGGCATTATTTTTTCAATTTTGTTTTCCACATGGTCGTTGTTAGTATATAGAAATGCTACAAAATTTTATATGCTAAGCTGTGACCTTGCTGAATTTATTTATTGGTTCTAGAAGTAGATTTCTACAGATTCTTGAGATTTTCTATCCAGAAAATTACATAATCTGTAAATAGAGACAATTTTATTTCTTCCTTACCAATCTGTATTCCTTTAATTTCTTATTCTTACATTTTTAACATGGCTAGAACTTCCAGTACTATGTTGAATAGGAATAATGATAGTGGATTTTCTTGTCTTGTTCCTGATCTTAGAGGGAAAGCATCCATTTTTTTTAAACTATTAAATATAATGTTAGCTGTGTATTTTGTTAGGTGTTTTTCATTATAACGTAGATATTCCCCTCTATTTCTAGTTTGCTGGAAAGTTGTTTGTTTGTTTGTTTGTTTTTTTAAATCATGGATAGGTATTGAATTTTGTCAAATCTCTTTCTAATTTACCTTGCCATGGAGTGGCAAGCCTCATAGTCAACTATCTTAGGTGAAAAATGTATCTTCATATCATTATGAGAAAACTCTCTGTCTTCTGTCATTCAGCCTTCTTTCTTGATTTGAAACAGAAGAACCTAAAGGAATTTAGAAAATCCTTTCTCAGTCAGATGCTCATATTGCCAGGCTCTAGTCTTGCTGCAAAATTGTATGTTAAGTTCTTTGTAGCAAAATTTTATGTTAAATATTTAGTCAGAAATTCAAATTTATTCTTTCATTCTCACATTTCTTTATGAACATTTTATAATTTTTCAGATTAATGCCTTGAGCCAAATGGGAAGCAGGTTATACACTGAGAAAAGCTAAAGAGAAGAATGTATTAATATTTTTCAAAATATTAATACTTTTATATTCAGATAGATACTTTAGGGAGATTAAGTTTTGAGTTAAGGTCATAAGAGATTACATGAAAGTTTATATCTTTCTTAAGGTCCTTTGATATTTGGATTTCAAGTAGGCATTGAAGGGAACTGATTCTACGCACGTAGATTCCTCTCTGCATCTTTCTCAGTATAATCTATCACTCAAGAAACACAAGAACAACAAAAAACACTTGAACTGTTTCTAGAAATGCCTTGTGGGTATAGTGATGTAAAAAACAAGGTTCTCTGAATAAGTACCTTCACCCTCCTTTTCAGGGAGATCTTTGGAAATTTGGATGCAATTTAGAAAAAGCCAAGTTTCTAAAACTGAATTTTCCTATTGGATAAATTTTATAAGTATCATAAGTGACTAAAACCTACCCATAAATATTTTTAGTTATTAAAATAGAGAAAGATGGGGCTTCCCTGGTGGCACAGTGGTTGAGAGTCCGCCTGCCAGTGCAGGGGACACGTGTTAGTGCCCTGGTCCGGGAAGATCCCACATGCCGCGGAGTGGCTGGCTCCATGAGTCATGGCCACTGAGCCTGCGCATCCGGAGCCTGTGCTCCACAACGGGAGAGGCCACAACAGTGAGAGGCCCATGTACCAAAAAAAAAAAAAAAGAAAGAAAATATTAAGGCATTCTATTTGAAAACTTACTTTTTTCTCTATTATCTATTTCTAAAAAGGAGTTATAGTAGATAATTTTAAGAATGTATCTATTAGCTAATTTTGAAAGGAGTTATAAAAATGTAGATTGTCAGTAACTGGAAGGACAGTAGAGATCATCTAGTGCAGGGGTCAGTAAACCACAGCCTGTGTTGTAAACTTTTTTTGTAAATAAAGTTTTATTGGAATACAGATACACTTACTCATTTATATATTGCCTATGGCTGCTTTCACTACACAGCAGCAGAGCTGAGTGTAGAGACAAAACCATAGGCCTCATAAAAACAAAACAAAAAATTTACCACCTGGCCTTTGTCAATGTTTGCCAGCCTTTGATCTAGTTGAAACTTTTATTTTTATAGATGAGAATTGGCCCTAAAAAATTAATTTTCACAACATAAAATTAGTGTATTGCTGAGTTTAAAATATAGTGTAAGATACCCATATTTATATTTCTATATATAGTGCAATAGTAGAGTTACTGGATTTTTTGATGCTTTTTAAAAAACAAAGTTTAAATTATATATTATAGCATATATACACATTATATATAAATTATATATATATAATTATATGCATACTTATATGTATTATATACATATAAACTTTGGTTGTATGGTGAATGCTGTGATGCTCCACCCAAACTATCTTTCAAAAATGAAAGAGAGATAAGACTGATTTTTCCAGCTTCTGGATGCTTTATCAGCAGAAAACGCTCATCTGTCAGATACCTAAAGGAACTAACTGAGCTGAACAGAGTTACCTTGTCCAAGATCAAGCCTGCTTCCTGGGGGCCACCATCCAGGGTAGAAGGAGTGTAAAAATCTGGTTCCATTAATCCAACTCAGGAAAATGCTGAAGGGATATTCCTGCTTCCCAGCTCCTCACCAAGTGGGGTTGAATATGGAGGCTTTCACTGAGGGAGCATTGCAGCTCAGTTTTTCCCAGGGCCCAATTTTGCTTCCTTCCTTCCTTCTTCTTCCCTTCCATAAGTGTTGATAAGAAGCACATTCCTTAATAAGCCTCCTGCTGGCTAATTTCTATCTCAGAGCCTAGTTCCCTGGGAGCTCATCCTGCTGAATTGCTATTAACAAAATAAAGAATAAGAGCATTTCCACATCGGTTTCTGAGTTTCAACTCTCAGGTCATTAATTCAACAACACCTATATTTTTCCTATTTCTTTGCAAAATGGTTTCATCAGTTGATTTGGTCGAGCTCATTTTCTGATGTAAATTAGCGATGCAATTATTGGAGTTCATGTCTTTGGAAGGTGAATTCTAGGATGCTAAAAATTGTTCAATTTCCCTCTGCCTCTTATACTGGCAAACAAGGAAGATGCCTTGGCACTTTTAACTACCAGGTTTCTAACAACACAGTGATTAAAGAAAACTGAGAACAGATAATGGTAATGATGGGGAAGGAGTTCAATAACATCCCACCGCCCACCAGCATGCAATTTCTCCTTTGTATCTTTTGCCTTTTCTATTTTAAGTCTTACCCATACAGAGAGAAAAAAGTAGATGATTAGTTTAAATTCAATTTAAATTATGGTTTTACTTAGATATTAATGATTACTGCATTTAATTTAACTAAGAATTGAAGTGTTTGAGCTACTGAAGTGCGCAATAGAAATGGGAAGGCTGCGTGGGAGAAAAAACACAGTTATAATTTTTATTTCTGCTATCTTCTGACATTTTTAGTAGCGTATGCCAACTGAATGGCTTTACAAAGTAAAACTAAACAAATAAAAGTGAATGGGGATATAGAAAGAAATGCTTAAGTGACCCTGTCAAAGATAGAGTAACAAAGTATTGTAAATATTTGGCATGTTCTGTAAATATGTGGCACTCAGTCAAAAGCCATTTAAACTTTGAAAGGACAAGGAGCATAATAAACTTGAATGGAAATACTTCAGTTTTATCTGTTTTCTTAAAATGCTCTATTGTACTTTTTTTTTTTTGACTTGGATTTTTAACTTCTAAATTCACATTTAAGCATTAAATTTTAAACGTGTCATCAAAATTTGTGCCACCAGCACACACACAAAGAGGTTTAATAGTTAGTATTCAGATTTCTGTCTTGGCTCATACAACTAACACTGAAAGCTTCTTGGTAAATCACTGCTCTTTCTTATTACCATAAATAAGTGGAAATTCTCTACAATTTACTGATTGAGGTTAAATTATGTTTCTTAAATATATAAGCAACAATCTTAGAAAACTAACAATGTAATGAAATGCACAGGCAGATTGGTGTCATCAAATGTTCAGGTTTATGGTACTACTTGTTAATTTTTATACAAGTTTTAATGAAACATGTCCACTCAAAGTCAGAAAGGTAAACTCTGAAAGAAACTGCTGAGATTTGTTGAGACAAAAGCAGTCTTACATGAAGGTAGTAGATGACCAGGTTGTGATATTCCTACTAATCTTTTTTAACAGATGAAGTTTCAGGAAATAGCTCAGGAATAGTTGTCTGTCATAATAACTGCCACTGGATGATTAGACCAACATTATTAGAATAGCTAATGCAGAAACAAGAGGTCGAATGACTTCAGGCATGAATGACTGAGAAAATGGAAAGCATCCCATTTAATATGCTTACACATTTTATTTAAAAACACAAATATATGTGCCTATTAGGCTAATAATAGCCCACCATGATATCCTTAGCCCAGTTTTATATTCTAGCAGCCAATTTATTTTCAGTTGCATGTGTGACATGAGGAAAAGTGAAAAGCTTCCAGGACAGCATTTCTCAAAGTATGGTTTCTATAGAACAGTTGTATCAATGATTCTGTAGTTGGCTAAAAATGCAGATTATTGAACTGTACTTTAGACTGCTGCATAAGAAGCTCTGGGGGTGAGGACCTGAAAAGTACATTTCCTTGGAATTAGCCTGTTAAAATTACCTATTCCCAGTATTATGTGCTACAGCCTGGTGTAAATGACAATGGGACTAAAAGGGGAATTATTTGCTCTATTGTAGTCTGTGGTTTCTAAATACCAATATGTGGCTTCCAAAAGTACTGGGAACAGTGGATGAGGAGGGGAGTGTTGGGCATTGTGCCTGAGTGCCAAGCACTCATCACTGATGCCAGGGCATAGGTGACCATGCCCTTTCCAGTCCTAACAGATAGGAAGCTATGACACATGGGAAAGGATAAATAGATCCTTTTTAATCCTGTCTATAACCATCAGAAATTTCCAATATATGGCTTATGGTAGATTCCCAGAATGTTTTGCATTGAATGAACTGAATTCATTCTATTCCCTGCTGGCCACTGACACTCTTAACAAGGTACTTCACTTCTCTGAACCTCATTTTCTTCATCTCTAGCATGAGATTGATAATAATACCAGTCTCATGATTTTTTCTAAAGTAAAACAATATAATATATGTGAACTCTCTCTGGAAATGAAAAATATCCAAACAATTTTAAGAGTGAAAGATCAGAATTGTATATGTATGTAACTTATTTTTTCATAGGTTCAAATATTAATATTTTACAAATAAAAAGTGGTGCCAATTTTCTCACTGACATAGTTTTAATCAATAAAGTAGATAATCTTGATTAGAGAAACATTTTTATAGGAATCAATCCCTCTCTTACTTTAATCTAGCCTGTGAATATTAAGTATTTTAACATTTTTCTCATAAAAAAGCACATATGCTGTGAAGTGGTCATATGTCCTTATACATTTTGGATCTTGCTTACCTCTCCAGATTTAAATGCATTGACTCATGTGGTTATTCACTCAAATACTATTAAATTCTAACATTTTCATTGAGTACATTTTTTAATTAAAGTACAGTTGATTTACAATATTACATTAGTTTCAGGTACACAGCATAATGATTCAATATTTTTATAGATTAGATTGTACTGCATTTAAAGTTATTACAGAATAATGGCTGAATTTCCCTGTGCTGTGCAATATATACTTGTTGCTTACCAATTTTATGCACAGTAGTTTGTATCTCTTAATCCCATACTCCTTTCTTGCTGCACTCCCCACTTCCCTCTCCCCACTGGTATCCACTAGTTTGTTTTCTATATCTGTAAGTCTTTTTCTGTTTTGTTATATATGTTTGTTTTATTTTTTAGATTCTACATATAAGTGATAATAGTATTTGTCGCTCTTTCTGACATTTCACTAAGTGTAACACTCTGTAGGTCTATTTACATTGCTGCAAATAGAATTTCATTCGTTTTTATGGCTAAGTAGTATTCCATGGTGTATATATACCATGTCTTCTTTATTCATTCCTCTGTTGATGGACACTTGGGTAGTTTCCATATCTTGACTATTGCAAATAATGCTGCTATGAACATTGGGTGCATGTTCAAATTAGGGTTTTCATTTTTTTCCCAGTGTATACCCAGGAGTAGAATTGCTCGATCACATGGTAGTTCTACTTTTAGTTTTTTGAGGAAACTCCATATTGTGTTCCATAGTGATTGTACCAACTTACATTCCCCAAAATAATGTACTAAGATTCCCTTTTCTCCACATCTTCACCAACATTTGTTATTTGTAAACTTTTTGATGATAGCCATTCTGTCAAGTGTGAAGTGTATTTCATCACGTTTTTGATTTGCATTTCTCTAATAATTACGTATGTTGAACCACTTTTCATGTGCCTGTTAGCTATTTGTGTGTCTTCTTTGGAAAAATGTCTATTCCTGTCTTCTGCCCATTTATTAATTGAGTTATTTGTTTGTTTGTTGGATATTGAGTTGTATGAGCTGCTTATATATTAACCCTTTATCAGTCACATCATTTTCAAATACTTTCTCCCATTCAGTAGGTTGTCTTTCCATCTTGTTGATAGTTTTTTTCTGCTGTGCAAAAGCTTTTAAAATTTTATGTCTCATTTGTTTTCTTTTTCTTTTATTTCTTTTGCCTCAGGAAATAGATCCAAAAAAATATTGCTACAGTTTATGTCACAGAGTGTTCTGCCTATATTCTCTTCCAGGAATTTTATGGTTTCAGGTCTTACACTCAGGTCTTTAATCCATTTTGAGTTTATTTTTGTACATGGTGTAAGGAAATGTCCTAATCTTATTCTTTTACTTTTGCCATGCAGTGTTCCCAGCACCATTTATTGAAAGGGTGATATTTTCTCCATTGTATATTCTTGTGTCCTCTGACATAGGTTGATTAACTGTAGGTGCGTGGGCTTATTTTTGGGCTTTCTCTTCTGTTCCATTGAACCATGTGTCTCTTTTTGTGCCAATACTGTGCTGTTTTGATTACTGTAGCTTTGTAGTATAGTCTGAAGTCAGGGAGCATGTAACCTCCAACTTTGTTCTTTTTTCTGAAGGTTGCCTTGGCAATTCAGGGTGTGTTAAAAATTTATAGATACAATTTTCTGCTTGAATTTTCACTAAGATGTCATTGATAGATTCTAAACTTATGAAAATAAGTATATACATATTTATATTAAAGTAAATAAATAATAACTAAAATATTTCAATTTCTATATGGGGAAAACCCATATACAAATACCTCTATATCTCCCATTCTTCCTTTCTGCAGAGTATTATTCCATTGTATAAATGTGCCAGAGTTTGTTTTTCCATTTACCAAATTAAGTACATTTGTGTTGCTTCTGGTTTTTAGCAATCAAGGGGAAAAAAAAGTAATAAATAAATAAATAAAATAAAATAAAACAGGATAAGCATCTGCATAAACACTTTTTTGTGAAGATTAGTTATTCTTGTCAAATAAAGGAAAATAAATAAATGTCTTAGATTTCTTTCCTGGGTATTTGGAAGAGTTCATCAATAGTTTCTACTGTACTGTCTGAATTTTGACATTGTGCATTAATTTTTTAATTAAAATCTTTTTAAATGGCCAATAACTTATGTCAGTACATGACTGGTGAAGTCTTCCTCTCTAATATCACATTTATTCTCAGCTTCTCTGCATCTCATCTTCCTAATAGTTCTCTAGATGTTGAAAAGACCCTTCATACATGTTCTTCAGTCTATTTGAAAATATATTCTCTGAGCCTGCTCCTTCCCTTTGACCTGACTCATTCTTACACACCTTTCACAGCTCAGCTTAGATATTACTTCTTGTAGGTAACTACTCTTCCTTGAATCTTCAGGCCAGATTGAGGTTACTGACCACACATTCTCATCACAGCTGTGACATTTGCTTAGCAGCGGTAATGGGTTATTAAGAAAACTTCCTGCTATAAGTGGAAAACCCAATTCAGTAAGGAAAAAAGAGAATCGAGTGTCCTCTGTAATAGATGAGTCCAAGTTTGGGGTCTGATTCAGGTATAGCTGCATTCAGAAACATGTTTCCAGTAGGACTCTGCCTTCTGGTTTTTGTATTCATTCTCAGATTTCACATGGCAACCTTCAGCAGTCCTAGTTCTCCATCCTCCCAAATTCAAATCTAGTGGTAATAGAGCATGCCTCTCTTCATACATGCAGTAAAAGTCTCACTAAGACTCATTGAGTCTAATCATGCCACATGCTCACGTCAAAATTAATCAGTGGAATCAGGAGGGTGCAATAACATGAGAAGGCTCACCTGAAAGTAATATTTAATACACAGTTGTAACAAGAGCTAGGAAACTTTCCTGCAAAGCAAGACAATGGACAGACTTTTCATCATTTGGGCTTGTGGGTACTCCTTTAGTAAGCTGCTCCAGGGAAAGTATGAGTAGACTTAGAACCAATATATTACTGAGAGAGCTCACTCACTAAGTAAAGTAGAAAGTCTTAGTAATTGTAGCAGTGAAATGCAGAAAAAAGCAGGAACTATAGAAACATGAAGACTTTATATTCTAGCATGACTTTTTAAAGAATGGATCATCAGTGCTAAATTAGGAGAGGCAAGCTGACCCTGGAACAAAGACCTTATATACCTACAAAGTCTGGAACATTGAGAGAAAACCTTTTATTGAAAAATAAAAGCAAAATTTACCTTACATAACATGTTAATTCTAGTATAACTTAATAAACTCTTAATGCAGTTTAGTTATTTGTTCTATGGTAAACAACAAGTAGCAAACTCGATATTCCCAGGAAAAAATGAAGAAGTCCAATAATTGGATTCTTGAGAAAGCAATTTATAGATATCTACAACTAAATGCAGGCTTGAGAAGAATATGGTTATTCTTAGAAAAGCTTTCCCTGTCAAACCTTTATGCACCATACTAAATTCAAAATTGGTGGCTGAAGCTAATGTTTCACGGAGATTCATTAATAACTTTAAAAGAAAACATTAAGCCAAAGCTCAAAAATATATTTAATTTTCGTAAACCTTAATATCTGTCACTTATCAGTATCACATTTATAGATTAATAATAGATAGTTTTTATATGACTACTAATTATTTACACATCATTGCCTGCAGTAGCTACATGAAAACAACTGGCCTTGAAGAAGCATAGGTAAGTGTTTCCAATAGCAAAATATATACAAACTTATAAATTAATCTGATATGGCCTGAAAGAAATTCCAGTCTGTCTCCCTTACATCTAAGATGAAGTGAGCATGCCATTCCTAGTATATGCTTGGGTGATTTTAATGAGAAAATCAAGATGCCAGAAGAGTTTTTTATGTCTGGAGCTACCACTGTGCATGAAATTGTCAATATGTTGAGCTTGCCAGTGTGTGAGAAATGAACATGTCTGAAGTTAGACTGTGTGTCTGTAATAATTTGTGTCCAGAGATTTCTGTAGGTTTAGAATGGTCCATTTGTCTGGAGTACTCATTTTTTTGAAAATGGTGTTCATCTGGTACAACTGTGTACTTGGACAGCTAAATCTGTCTAGGTTATTAGTATTTATAGAGTGATGTCTTTGTTTGGACTCATTTTGGTGTTGTCCATAGAATTACCACCACTTTCCACATCCTTAGAAATTTCAAACAAGGTCTGTTCTTCCAGATGGTAATGTAACTCACAGCAGATATAGTGGTGGGTCTTGCAGGTATGCAGTAACCCAACGTTCCAGTGTGATCCCTGGTTCAGATATTAAGCCCATCAGAAGCATCTCAGTCCATAAGATGGGGAGTCCATAAACACCTGTCATAACTATACCCTACCTGCCACAATTCTGAATCACATATTCAGTATTCCCATAAGGAAAGACAGCTATTAATTCTGCTCTTGAGAGTCTCGCTTTCCCTAGACTCATCTTCTCATAACACCTCTACCAAAGACTGAAGGTTTCCAAACATCTGTGATTTGAATGCTCCCCTCTACAAATACTGAGAGCCTGTATGAGGCTGAAAACTGGCTTATCTAGAGGAAGCATGGACATCAGCATTAGAGAATTTTGACTTCAGCCCAGGCTTTAACATCCAAAGGCCATCTGACCTAAAAAGAGCCATTTAACCTCTCTGAATTTTAGGGATAATAATAATTATTATAATAATACTAACCAACAGGGTTTTGTGAAGACTCAATTCATCCTGAGTTCAATTCAATTAGTAACAATGCACAGTTCCTGGAATACAGTAAGAATAAAAAAATGATAGCTATTACTTTAGTCATATTTCTCTAAATTTCAGTCGCATGTATTCTCAAGCAAATGATGGAAAATTATGTTGACATTAATTGGCTAAACAGTTATAGTAGGCAAAATTCTAAGATGACTCCAAAGTCCTGCCTCTAGAATGAATATGTCTTGAATATTATTATAATAATATTCACTATTATATAAAATAATATAATATAATAATGAGTTATTGTAAAATAATATTATATAATTATCTGACTCAGTGAACATGCCTTGAATAATCCTCTTCCCTTGTATGTGAGTGGGATTTGTAATTATGATGAAATTTTATTTCCTTGATCATGTTAACTTTTACGGCAAAAGAGATTTTACAGATATAATTAAACTCCTGAATCAGTTGACTTAGATTTAAGCAAAAAGGAGACTATCCTGGATATGCATGATAATCAGCTAACCAAATGATTTCTTCAAAATTCTCAGAAGTCAAAGAGATTAGGAGTCATAGAAACATTCTCCTGCTGTTCTGAGCAGAAGCAAACTGATAAGTTTTGGAGATGGCCACTTGGCAGGGAATGGCAAGCAGCCTCTAGGAGTTGAATACCTCAGTCCTACAGATGCAAGGAACTAAAGTCTGCCAAAAACTAGTGGGCTTAAAATAAATTCTGAGCCCTTAGACAAGATTACAGCCCTGGCCAACACCTTGAGTTCAGCCTGGTCAGACCCAGAGTAGAGGATACAGCTAATCTATACCCAGATACCTGACCCATGGAAACTGTGAATTCATGATAAGTATTGTTTTAAGCTACTAAGTTTTCAATAATTTGTTATGCAGAAATAGGAAACTAATTTAAGAGATTGTATGAAGACTTTGCTGAGCTGAATTTTATCTATATGTATAGATAAAATTATTTCAATACAAATAATACTGAAACCTACTGATTTTAATTGGAGAAGGAAGTAAAAAGAGAAAAAATGTACCATATATAAGAAGAAAAGCCCAATATTTATTGTATTTCCTGTAATAATTGCTAAGGTTTAATTAGCCACTGAGATATTTGTAGCTGCTATTTCAAAAAGAGAAGCTGTTTTGTGATGCAAAGTCAACCACAAGGTATTTCCTACTGTTTTTCCAGGGTCAAATATATGTTAAGAACTGATTTGCAGTTGTTATAAAGAAGAGAATTTACAAAACATTTAGCTGTTGCTATCGCTTTATTGTTTAGGACATCATAGGGAAAAGGATATAAAATGGGAGTATTTTCATTCTGTCTATAATCCTTTTCTTATATGGAAAAGTCATCACTGTGTCTATTCTTATAGTTAAATCTTAGAGGCATTACTGAAAATTGAAGAGCAATAAAAGCAGATGGTAGTTTTACTTGAGAAATGTTTATCTTAGCTCCACTTCTCAGATTGTGTAGACATATATGGGCATAAAATAACCTAAGGCAGTACTGAATTGCTTTACTTCATTTAAATGGTGGCACTCCTGGGGAAAAAAGATGGCTGTGTACACAATCAACATCACGATTTGCACCCATTTATTTAATTTCCCATTCTGGTCAAATTTTTATTTAAATATCAAAAATATATATAAATGGTTAAGAAACATTTGTATCATCAGTTCAGGAGAGTAAAAGTTAGCATCCATAGGAGAGAAAACTAAAAAAAAAAAATATTCAAGATATAATAGCAGAGAAGGAAATGAAGGATGGAGGGAAGCATTTTTTTTGACTCCTGATTTGTGAAAAATAAACATTACTGGATTTATGCAGATGGAATTTCCAATATATTCTTATTATTAGTGAACCTGGGACTGCAGAGATCACATAGGCTAGTCAAGAGGGGGTAAACTTCAGTGCTGGGAATACTTTTAAGAAAGAAAATAAAAGTGTGCTTGTGGAAATCCAGCTTGCACTTGCTTGAGACAGATTTCTAAATAAAGCGGCCACTTTGTGACAGTTCTAGTGAGATCGATGGTACCTGCTGCAGACTGGAGCCCTGGATAAATTTAGTCTTTCCCAACAAACACAGAAAAGTTAACTTTTAGTAGCAAAGTAGCAAAGTTTCTGGCCACAAAACCACCTATTAGAACAAACATATAATAAACAAATATTAACAAATATATTCCAAAACTCTAGTAAAAGAATTACTGAAAATGACCAGTTAAGATATCTTATTGCAATGGTTATTTCCAAAGTATAGGTCCTCAACACAACTTATTTCACCAAAGGCAAGATTGTAACTAGCAAAACTGAGATACCTACACACTGGATGTTTTACCTGGTTTCAAGTCTTCGCCTCCAAAATAAAGCAGGAATTGTAGAGATATCTAACTGGCCATATTACCAATGCTCTGAATTCTTGTCTCAACTTTAGCATGGACCATGAAAATGTATATGAAAATTTTACTTTAGTGTTTATGTGAAAAATTGTAAGCTTTGATGAAATTGTTGCAATTCTTTTAGACAGATAAACACATAATATCTGATTATGGAGTCTTTAAAAAGACTGTTTTATGAAAAGTCTTGGTCTAAACCATCCTGGTCTCTTTGACAAATCTCCCAAGGAGAAGAAGGAGCCTACAAGGTCCCCTCGGTTCTTGGGTAGAGTGACCAGTATCATTTCCAATTTAAAACTATATGGTTGCAAAATTCTGGACACTGTCATGAAAAGAAAAGAACAGGGACATGATTAATGTCAGAAGCAATCAACATATGTCCACTAAAAAAATTAGTTTGAGTTCTTATTTAACTTTATTTGTTGCAAATCTGGAACATATTCTCTTTACCATCGTTATATTGACCCCAAATCATCAATCATATTTTACAAGAAAGATTATTTGAAAAACATAACATTTATATTAAAAAAGCAAGGAAATAAAGTATTCAATCAACTCAAGGATTTAAAATTAAATAACATACTAAGCTAACTAAGAAAAACTAATGGGAAGGAAAAAATTTTACTTGAGACCAAACTTAGATGATTATTTTAATAAGAACCATACAATACCAAAATGGACTCAAAAGCCAAAATTGATTAAAATTATGGAAATAACCAGAGAGTTTTAAAACATTTTCAAACTGTTTTAAATAAAAAGAGATAATTAACACAGTTCTATAGGTAGGATAATTAAAACCTTTAAGTAAAAATCATTTCAAAACTGTATTTCCATTTGAGGGAGAAAACAGCATGATTATAGAAAAAAGATCCTACAACCACACCAAAATCCCCAAATCCAGTGTTGTAGTACCAAAAATGTATTTGCACTTGGTACATAGGTACTCTTACCCATGGATATTGGTTTAGGATGGTGATGGCTGGGATATCTAAGTTTTACTTACATTGTGATAAGTTTAGGTTCATCAGGGAATGTAATCAGTCTCTTCCTGTAAAAACTGAGTCACTGTTGGATACAATGTTGTCTTTTCACATTCTGCTCTCCTCTCCTTCCTCTCCAATTCTCTCCTTCAAGGCTTTGACTATGTATTTAGAGAGGTCTTGTGACCTTGAATCAAGAGAGGAAGACTTGAAATATTTGTATTAACAAGGTGTCCTCTGCAGACTTGCTGGACCCTGTTCTGCGGTGCTGGGTTTAGGCTCCTCCTGAACTGATATCTTCTGGAGTAAGACATCATAAAACCTGGCTTTTGGGGAGCATGATGTTCTGGCACCCACTGCTAGAATCCTTAATCCTGGCCATTTAGCTCTGGACTCAAAGTCTTCACACCTCACACACACCCTTCATTTTAATCCATGCCTCTGCTGGCCCACAGACTTTCTTAATACTTCTCTGTTTCCTTTTATGGTCATTGGACAATTCTGGGTCTTTTTCTCACAATTCTCAGCACATAGAGATCCAGACTGGCTTCTAGCTAACCCTTCTAGTTTTTATTGCCGATGCTGCTGCATGGTTACCATGTACTTTTGAGGAAAGTGACCGTGGATCATTAGAGACCTGAATGTGTGCCAATATCTCTGGAAGCTCTCAAGTTCCTCAAATAACTAATGATTCCTACCCTTGTCCCTATGTTCATCCTTCTGGGAAAGTTTGGAATCATAACTCATGTGTGTCTGACTCCTTAGATCTACCTGAATCTTCCTTCTCCTCCCCCAATCTAGTGGAACCAAAAGGTTTAAGCTTTCCCCAAAGCCGTTCAGTCTGGGAAGGACTCCTCCCCACTTTTGTAATATTCTATAGTTACATTAACCAAAGGCTAACTCTTTTTTATGCTGTAAGATGGAACAAAGCATTTCAGAAAATTCTTTTTCTCTGTACTACTCTCTGCCTTCACAAATATGGTCTTGCTAAACAGGTCATGTGAGTTAGCTTTAAGACTCAAAGCTGATTGATGGACTCTTTCTTCTAGGAAATAAGTAAAGATTTCAGAACATATAGATTTTCTGTGAAGATTAAATGATAAAAAACAGGCCAAGTCCTTAGCACAGTGTTCACCATATAGTGACCATTCAGTGCCTGTTGGCTGCAATGGTTGTTGTGGTTATTCCCCCAATGTCAAGGTGGAAATTCCCAATTGTTTCCTAAAAATCAATTTCTCTGTTCAGAGAATACCTTTGAATATTATTCTGGATATAGTCTTCCTTGGCAATGTTTTGTGCAATGTTTTCTCTCAGACCTTTCCTTTTTCTTCTCTATAAAATCTCTGGATTCCAATGAATCCTTGTGCATATTTCCTCTGCACAATCCTCCTCGATACTCTCCCTTCATACTTTCTCTGCATCTTCCCCTGCCTCCCACCAACCCCTCTGCACAGACTCACTGAATAGTCCCCCTGCATGCTTTTCCTCCTTTCCAAAACTTTCCTAACCTGAACGATCAGAAACAAATTCCACTATACTATTTTGGATAAATATTTTTTCCTCCTTCACTCAATTCTAACATCATCTGTAAGAGTTAAACTTTTCTCCTAATAAGTGCTCCTAATTCTTTAGCTCCTTGTGTGTTCCTAGTATGATTTCTGCCACCTTTAAAGTTATTTTTTTCACTTAAAATATTTCATGGTCCCTCCATCTGCTTTTTCCATGGATTCTGTTGCAATTTGATTCTCACACACAAAGAAGTCTGGGTGACAGATTTCTTCTAACGTTATTTTCCTTTGTATTTGAAATTGTTTTTCTTAGATATGGCAAAAACTGTGAGGTTGGGAGGTATGTCTCTAAGTCAAGTCCCACAGGTGACCACTGAGTCTCTTCTTTTACATTTTAGACAATTTCAATCTGCTTTCAGAAATCATTGTTTACTAAAGATATAAACCATGGGAAATGAGAATAAGAATTCCCTCAAGGAAATCCAGATAATCCAAATGAATTTTTTCTGTCAAATGGACCTACCGACCACTCTTAAGTTACTTTTAAAACAAAAGTGAGGGGCTTCCCTGGTGGCGCAGTGGTTGAGAGTCCGCCTGCCGATGCAGGGGACATGGGTTCATTCCCCGGTCCGGGGGGATCCCACATGCCACGGAGCGGCTGGGCCCGTGAGCCATGGCCGCTAAGCCTGCGCGTCCGGAGCCTGTGCTCCACAACGGGAGAGGCCACAGCAGTGAGAGGCCCGCGTACCACAAAAAAAAAAAAGAAAAAAAAAAAAAAAAACAAAAGTGAAATATCAGCATTGGGAGAGAGTTGCCTGTTATGAGATGAGACTTTCCTCATTCAAGGAGTAAACACTCACCATGACAAATGGTTTTGCTGTAGGACATGGGCCTTCAATATTCTTCCAACATGGAAGTAGCAGTACTTTTTGGGTGTATGTGACAGTATATACATGAGATGGGTGAAACCTCAGGAGAAACAAGGCACTGTGTCCCGAAGCATCAATTTGTTCTATGGTGTCATTCAAAATGCCTTTTAAAAAATAGCGAAACAGGGCTTCCCTGGTGGTGCAGTGGTTGAGAGTCCGCCTGCCGATGCAGGGGACACGGGTTTGTGCCCCGGTCCGGGAAGATCCCACATGCTGCGGAGCGGCTGGGCCCGTGAGCCATGGCTGCTGAGCCTGCGCGTCCAGAGCCTGTGCTCCGCAACGGGAGAGGCCACGACAGTGAGAGGTCCACATACCGCAAAAAAAAAAAAAAAAAAAAAAAGTGAAACTAACCACATTATTGTAGATTCAATCAAAAGTATACCAGAAGACTTGGAGGCAAAATACAAAAATCTAGAGGGATCTTTTCCTTTCCTTTGAGAGACATTGGACCTCACTCTAAGATCACTCAGAGATTTGTGCTCTCCTGCCCACCCTTTACTTAAAGTGTTAAGTATGCTTAGTAGAGAATTTTTAGGAATTAATGGATTTAAGAGTATTTAGTAAGCTAAGAATTCAGAGACCTGATGCTAGACTGGATACCATTAATTAAATGAGGGCTTACTATTCAGTAGATTTAGAATAAACTCCAAAAGCCAGAGGAAGTTTAAACCACTTCTCCTCTTTTCTCTGCTGGTTATGTGGCATTATGATTTTAAGTAAAATATTTCTTCAAAGTCCTTATATTTGTAAAATAAATTTTATACAATTCTTCAATACTAAGAGCTGAAGGATACTGCCATTCAATTCTAAGAAATGATTTGCCTTTGTCCAGCCATAGCCATCAGATGCACAAGGTTATAAATTACTACATAAAAATAATGCTGTTTGCATAGCACAGGGAGATCAGCTTGGTGCTTTGTGACCACCTAGAGGGGTGGGATATGGAGGGTGGGAGGGAGACACAAGAGGGAGGTGATATGGGGATATATGTATATATATATATATAGCTGATTCACTTTGTTATAAAGCAGAAACTAACACACCATTGTAAAGCAATTATACTCCAATAAATATGTTTAAAAAATGCTGTTTTTCCTATTTATTTTGTACAACCTAGTCATTTTATATGGTGACCTTGTGGCAGGGCTCTAAATGTGATAGAATGGGCCATATTTCCCATCTATCTTCTCTAAGAGAAGTAAATCAGGTAATGCCCAACTTCCATGTCATGGTTGTTGTGGTATCAACAGAGTCCTAAATTCTGAGGCTCAGTTATTCTCAGTGTCCTTTTATCACATCCAAGACACCAAAGCTCATGAGTAACATGCTTGGGAATGGGAAATGGATCAAGCTGCTCTTTATAATTTGCCATAATATATCAGGATTGGACAAAAAAATGGAATGCAATTTGACTGATAAAAAATTAACCTGCTGAAATAAGTAACATTAGAGGTGGCTGTGGTTATGGCTTACAAGTGAGTGTGTGGTATCTGGTCCCAGTGAGTATGGAAGTTATTTTTTTTGGAATGTAAATGACTTCAGCTAATGAAGTTGCTGGTCATGGACAGGGTTAAAGAAATTCAGGTTGAACTTATAAAAAGTCAAGAAACTTCTAATGCAGTATTCTCTGATGCTGTCATGTGTTCTCAACACAAATATGAAGTGTTGGCCTTGGAGAGGTAGAGAAATAGAGCATGAACATTGGGAAGGTGTAGTATGAAAAATAATATACTTGGGTTTTGTCCCATAAAGTCTCAGAACTTCAAAAACTCTAGGAATTTCCTGAGTGAGAAGAGTTGCATTGTTATGGCAAAGAAGAGGTGGTTCATGTTGGGTTCATTAATAGTTTCTGGATGGGAACTGGTCACCAGAATAACCAAGAAGGGGATTAGAGGGTTGAGACTTTCAACTGCCAGACCTCTGGGGAAGGGACAGGGCTAGAGACTGAGTTTAATCCTGTGACTAATGATTTAATTAATCATGCCTATTAATAAAACTTCACTAAAAACTCTGGACACTAAAGCTTAATAGAGCTTCCTGGCTGGTGAACACATTCACCTGGTTGGTAAATATTGATGTACCAAGAGGGCGAAATGTCTTGACTCTGTGGGGTGATGGCACAGAAGCTTTGTGTTTGGAACCCTCTCAGACCTTTCCCTATGTGTATTATGTGTATTCTTTATGATAACAGTCTAATCTTAAGCGTAGCACTTTCAGTGAGCTCTGTGAGTTGTTCTAGTGAATTATCAAAACTGTGGGGATTGCAGAACATTGAAATTTTTAGCTAGTCAGTCAGACACGAACTCTGCCTGGTGATTAGCAGCAGAACTCTATTTTAGTACCTCCATTTGCTGTTACTCAAGTTGGAATGGAAACATAATGGAAGAGAAGCTCTGATACACTGATAATTGAATTTTGCATTAGGATACATAGAGACGATGTCTTGAATATAAGTAGATATTTCTCATGTTTATATTCTGGCAAAGCCACACTTCCCAGTATAGTTAAGAGGGACTTATTTTGGAAGTATTTTTCAATGTGAGGTGTGGACAACTTGGTAACATGTTTTTCTGAAAGCTGACAAAGTCTGCAGTGAAGGAGGTTGTGTTGTTGGGATGGAATTTGAAAGTCTTCACTTGTGAGTAGAAATAAAGCCTGAAGTATTAAATAAGACCTTTCCTCTGAGATCAGTTGGACACCACTGAGTGACTTTGAACAGGGAAGCAACATTTTTAAAGGCTCACTCCTGCTGTTGAGTTGAGAAAGGTAAAGAAGAGGAATAGCAAAAGTGAATGTAGCAAGAGTGCAGAAGTTGTTGAAATAATCCAGGAAGGAGATGATTGGACTAGGGAGGTAGCTGTTGCTAAAGTTTCTAAAGTAAAAGCAAAGGTTCAAATGTAGTATGCAAAGTTTTAAATAAAACTGTTCAATAACTGTGCATATAAGAAAATGCAATCCTATAGTAAAAGACAAAGAATAATAAAGACAGTATTTGGAAAGAATATGTAAGTTAATAGAATTAGGCCAAACCTACTTCTTATCAATTAATGTAAACAGAATAAATATAATTATTAAAAGAAATAGAGTTACAAGTTCTAACAAAGAAGCTTACACCAAGTTTACCAGAAAATATGTAACTAAAATGAAAATGACACAGACGTGTCACTCAGATTTTTAAAGTATGCAAAAATGCTGGGGACTTCCCTGGCAGTCCAGTGGTTCAGACTCTGTGCTTCCACTGCAGGGACCACATGCTTGACTCCTTGTTGAAGAATTCAGATCCTGCATGCCGCATGGCCAAAAAAATAATGCTTACCAGACAGCTGCTAATAAAGAGTTTAAAGAAGCTATGATATTACTTTCAAGCACTTTGTAATAAAGTTAAAAGTATTTTCTAAGAAAAAGATGAACTTTAAATTATAGACGGTAAATACACAATAAGGTTTAACAATCATATATTTTTACATATCAAATAAAACAGCTGATAAAAGTAAGAGAGAGAGAGGGTGAGGGAAAAAGAGGAGGAAGGAACAAAGGAAGAGAGGAAAAGAGGAGGGGAGGGTAGAATACATAAAAGTATAAAATAAAATACACAAAGCACAATAAACAGGATGAGCAAAGAGAATTGTATAAGATACAACAGAAATAGAGAAATTGAACTTGTATCTTTCAGATCTTCCTAATCAAATATCCTAAAGTTAATAATGAAATAGGCAATGTGATCAGGCAATCTATGAACTTAAACAAAAGAACTCATGCGAAACTTTGCTTTTTTTTTTTACAAGAAATAGCATTTTTAACATACACACAAACACATATGTTGTCTAAAATTCTCTCGTCTCCCCAAACACTGAATCCATTGTTCAATTCAATGTTCAAAGTGGAATAATATAGACCATTTTCTCTGAATAACACTAGAAATTGAGAGAGAGAGGAAATGAGAGAAAGACAGAGAGAGAAAGAAGGAAAGAAAACTCCAGAAAATTAAATATTTACCTCATAAATAACTCTTGGACAAAAGGAAAATATAAAATAGGAGATTGCAAAATAACAAGAAAATAATGGTCGTGAAAACACAACATATCAAAATCAATGATCTATGACTAAAATGAGGCTGAGAAAAAATAATAGACAATTGTTCACATACATAAACACATAATGATCAACCTCAAAAATATTTTTAAAAACTTAGAACAGAATTTTTGACAACACTTCGCAAATTGCTTACTGTCTTTATTTCCTTTAACTATTCTTCTATATTAAGTCTGTGGGCCTTTGGTTTGAGATGGTCCAAGTTTAACACTTTCTATTTTTCACTGTTGCCCTCAGTGGAGAGTTGTCCTTTCTTTTCCTCTCTTTTTCTCCTTTTCTTTCAGATGTGAGAAGGGCGGTTTGTGGGTAGCTTCCAGGACACTTATGTTACATACCATGAACCAAAGAATTCTTAAAGCACAGCATAGGACAAAAATTGGCAAAAATATTGGTTTTCTTATAAATTTCATACACTAATAAAAGATAGAAAATGTGAGTTTTTATAACAAAAGAAAATGAGAGCCTATTTGGGGAATCATTAGTTAGAATGTAAAGATTTAAAGTTACAGTTTCCTAATATAAGTCATAAGGAGCTCTAATATGTAAAAGGTTGTAATAAACTCAGCTGGGAAAGCAATTTTCAATCCCTTCTCATCTGAATTCGGCTAGTTATAATAGCTACTTTGATTAATAGTGGGCATCTTTTCTTTTTTTTTTTTCTCAGAATTACTGTGAAGATATCTCTGTGAAAATCTTGAAATATGTTTGTATGAGGCAGCCTCTGTCTGTGGGGGAAGGTGAAGAAAGCATACTTTTTTTTTATCTAACATGTACAATGTAGGTAGTTAAGGATTTTTGATGTATGCTAGTGACATTTAGATATATATGTCCATGGTCTATTAGGATTATAAAGAAATAAGACAATGTCACAGAAAAGATAAAATAATAAGACTCTCACTGTGTCCCATTTCTTATGAAGATGACTTGAAACATGTTTTTAATATTGGAGCTGTAACACCTTTAGCAAATGATTTTCAGTATTAAGAATTAACCAGGTCATTGACTGACTCAATATATGAACAATGCCGAGGGACCAAGATAATCTCCCACATATCTGTAGCCAATTGAGGGTTTTGTTATTTCACGATATCCTGGACCCCTATCCAAAGCAACACACTATGACTAGAATAAGTTTCCTTTTTGGTCCCATTATCAAGTGTTCTTTGATGGATATTTATTTCCAAATGTATTTTATGTTGTTTTGTAAGTAGAGATGCATACATGAAAATGATTTCTTGGTGTATAATTCTGACTATGGTACCACTGACAAAAAGCAGGTGAACAAGAGTTAAGGAAAGAAATTAAGTGCTTGCCTCCAAAGAAGCCAAAACATACTCTTCCCACTAAAACACCCATAAATAATGTGGTATAGCTGTGTTTCTGACTATTCCTTAATAGCATATACTACTGTAAACCATAAGACCATAAAAAAAGGGCAAATATTTAAAGGATTTATATAATATTTGGGTAATTAGATATTTTACATTTTGCTGGAGAGATGTTTTCTGTAGATAAATATATGAATTTTTACCTATATATTTCTTTCTGGCTTTTTGGTTGAGATTAGCCAAATCTAATTGCCCAAATATTATATATTCATGTAAGTATTTAAACAAGGATAAATTGCTTTATTTTAAAGGAAACTACTAGCTAACTTCCTGTTCAAAATTCTCATAAAGGTGAATGAGGAAAGGACTAACATCTAAATAGTAAATTATTCAAAACATAGTCAGAAATATTTTTCCAGATATCTCATTGTATGTATCTCAGTTTCTAATACAATATTGAATAACTGCAAGATTATCCATCAACAGAGAATGGTTAAATGAATATCTAAAAATGAAATGTTATGGAGCTAATAAATGGACACTGTGGATCTTTTGCTCTCTTGTTGTCAAACTCAAATTCATGTTCCTGCTGCACAATGAGTCAAACAAACTGAAAGTTCAGAGTTTAGAGTAGAAAAGGTTTATAGCAAGGGCCATGCAAGAAGTACACACAGCTTGTGCTCAAAAGACTTGAACTCCTGGTGCTCTTCAGGGAAGAGTTTTTATAGACAGATTTTTTTGGTAAGGCTGCAGACTGCAGAACTGTCTTCTGATTGGTTGGTGGTGAGGTGACAGAGTGGTGATTAAGGAATCTCAATCATCAGCCTTCTGGTTCCAACCAGTCTGTGATCTATGTGCTTGTGCTCAGCCTGAAGTTACAATCCTCCGCCTGGGTATTTCCTGTAGAAGAACTCAAAGATGTGTATCAGCTTGATCACTACACTACATGTTTCTTGAATGCTTTTCCTTTGTTTCTGCATTCCCTCACTTCCCTAATTAGTAACTATTTGAATCTGCCCTTTGGAACTCAGAGAAGGCCTACAAGCAAGAAGCTGGGGACAAAGAAAGGCTTTTGTACCCAGGAGAGCCTCACAGGTTCCTGCATGATTTCACTCTCACTCTTTTGCCCTTTAATGCTCATTAAAATGTCATTTTCTAAAGGTTGGATTTAAGAATATACATATTTCACTAATTTTTAGTTGTTTACTGATATATCTGTTACAAAGTTATTTTAATTTGTAAACAAAAATCTTTGAAATTAACTATATTAATCTCATTATAAGATCTCCCAGTTTCTATATTTATGCTTTTCCATAACTTATGTAAGGTAGATAAAAATATTATAGCATTTACAGTAAATGTATTATTTTGTGTTTGTAGCTATTTGATGTTCCTACTGTTAAATAAAATTCATATTTTATGGCAAGACAAGAAAAAATTAAACATGAAAAACTTTTCTCTGCCCTTTGGCCTCCTCTCTGCCCCCTACTGTTCATTGTGTATCTGCATTATGCATCAACCACACCTCCGCCATTGACAGAAATACCTGATCAACCATAAAGAGCAACATTCTTCTAGCATTCACAAGATAAACCTTTAAAAGATAACATTCTTTCTTGATTTTGTAAGGGGCAACGATGACACTTAGATCTGGATTATGTAAACTGTCAATAATATATCAATTAATGTAAACCTTCTGTTTAAAAACTTATATAACTGTGCCTTGACTTCTAATGGACAAAACAGTTCTCAGAGCTTTTTGATGTGTTCTTCTCAATTTATAATCTTCAAATTTGACTTGAATAAAATTTTCCACCTATTTCATAGACTGACTGATTAATTTTTCATCAACACTACTTACCTTACTCTTATTTATATAACTTAAATTTACAAATGAAAGTTACCTTCATATGGACCATAGAATATCAAAATATCTTTAAAAAATGATTTCTTAAAATTAGTGTCCTCTTTTAAGAAGCATATAAAGACATTTTAATGGGATGCATATTAAAGCAAATATTGTTCTTAAACCTAAATTGTTGGTAAAAATCAGTCCTCTGACCTAATCAAAACATTGTTTTTATTTGTACCACAAAATTAACCAGAATTCAATGACAGTGTTTAAAGTTATTTTTTGTTGTTGTTGCAGTTAACAGGTAGAGGTGTGTTTCATATATGAATTCAAATGTCAATTTTTATAATACTACCAGAGATTGAAGTCTCTGTCTTATATACTTCTCTATAGGTCAAGTAGTTTCAATTTATTCATACTTCTAGTCAATGTTTATGACTTTCTCTATAAGAGTAAAACTGATTCTTTTCCCAGAGGCTAGAAAATTTTACAATGATGACTTTCTGGGGATAAGAATCCTGAAGCCCATTTTCTGCTGGGGAGCAAGCTTCTCAGCTACATGGAGACTGCCACAAGCCAAATTGTATTATGTTATATTGTGAGAAAGCATTCATTTTTGAACATTTGCAGCTGTTTGGAATCTTTCATTTTCCAAGAGCATGTATTCTTTATAGTTCCATTTTAGCTATTAATTTTCTAAACCTTGGCTTTTCCAGTCTTTTTCTTGTATCATTAGAAATATTTAACAAAATATTTTTTGGGTAAAAATTCCACTTTTTGTGAATTTGTTTTGTATATTTTCTGAGGATTTGAATCTTTGGCTTTAGAGCCTATAATTTGTCTATTAAGAGACAATGGACACAAACATAGATGTAATGATCAATTGCCATGGAGATAAGCATATCACCATAGCAACTTGTATCATGTATATGTGTGTGAAAAATCCTGAGGGATGGGGAAGCAAGATGTTGGATATATGTGTGTATGTATTTTAATATTTTCAAAGGCTGAAGGATAATTTATCTTCTCTTAATTAGTGACTATCTTTCCAATTCATTGAAGAAATAGATGTAGAGTTACCTTGCCGATTCTGGTCTTTTGCTTTGTATCTAACACATACTCATTCTATGTATATGGAAAATTAGTTATTCTCTTGTTGATCCACTTATGGGTTCATAAATAGCATTTCAATTATTTGAACAAAGGGTCAGCTTAATTAATAATAATAATAAACCTGCATGGCATTCAGAACACTGTAGGGCACAAAGAGAAGATGGTAGAGAATAGGCATTTAAGTTACTGAGATAAAATAGAGTCAGGGACAGTGATATGGATAAATATAAACCAAAAAAAAAATCAAACTTTGCATTCTATTTTACTGGTAAAATAAATTGAGTTATATTAAGAAATCCAAAAGTGATTATTTTATTATTGTTCACAATTAATAAATGCCCTCCTTCCCTGTAAGAGGATTGATTATACACCCCTACCAACAACCATGTGACTTCATGGCAGAGAAACGTACATCCCACCACTTTGACTTTGGGCTAGATCCTATAGCCTGCTTTGACCAGTGGAATGTGAGAAGAGTTCACCCAACTGTGTGCAAGCAAGAGCTTTAAGAAACACTGTGAATCTCTGTGACTCTTTTGTTCTCTTCTCCTTTACACAAAATAACGTGTCTGAAACAGAGTCTTCTCCTCAGCCTGAGTTCTGGAAGGAGAGGATATGTGGATCAGAGCAGCTACAGCTCGCACTCAGGTATCGTTATGTAATGTAAGCCAATGACTTTTTTCTAATCTTTGCAAATCTGCAAGTATGCAAATTAAAATGAACTTTTGTTTGTTTGTTTGTTTTTGGTTATTTATTCATCAGTCATCCCTCCCCATTCCTTTTTAAATCATTTTAATTCTTTTTATTCTAGTAAGAACAAAGCATGAGATCTATCCTCAACAAATTTTTAAGTGCACACAACAGTTAACAACACTATAGTATTGTTAACCATAGGCACAATGCTGTACAGCAAATCTCTGGAATTTATTAATCTTGCATAATTAAAACTGTATACCCATTGAACAGCAATTTTCTGTCTTCCCTCCCCTCAGCCCCTGAAACCACATTCTACTCTCTCTTCCTGAGTTTGACTTTTTTAGATTCTACATGTAACTGGAACCATGAATATTTGTCCTTCTATGACTGGCTAATATTAATCAGCATAATGCCCTCAAAGTTCATTAATGCTTCTGCATATGGCAAGGTTTTCTTCTTCTTCTAAGGCTAAATAATATTATATTGCATGGATCTACCACATTTTATTTATCCATTCATCTGTCAATGGACACTTAGTTTGTTTCTTTGTCATGGGTATTATGAATAATGCTTCAATGAACATGGGAGTGAATATACCTCTTCATGATGATTTAAATGATTTTGAACATATACCAAAAGTGGGATTTGGAGATAATATGGTAATTCTATTTTTATTTTTTAAGGAACCTCCCCATTCTTAATATGTGTTTAGTAGAGCTGAGTCTACCCCAGCATTTTGGCTTTTGCTGGTTCAACCAGAGTATGGTTTTCATCATGTGGTACACTAAGATTAAGGATTGCACTTAACATTTTTGGAAGAGAAGCATCACATCCCCCTACCCCAACCTGGGGGACTGACCTTGGCAGAACACAAGCTGGTCTTGCTGCAGCAATGCATCAATAAGGAGAGAGTCAACCCAGAAGGGCTCTTCAATAAGCAGCAACAGAACCTATTAACTGTCAGTGAGGTGAAATATACATTTCCAATTATGTAACCTGTTCATTTGGTGTTTGGGTCACCTTGCTATAGAAAATCAGTAACAATTATAATTTCCCCAAATTTCTATTGTTTATTTAAGAGTTTTAGTAAATATATATACTAATGCTCTAAATTGACACAAGAATATTAATGACTCAATCTTTATGTGGCTTTAGATTTTATCATAATAAAATACTTTTAGTGTTGCTACCTTATTTAAAATCATTTTACTTAGGAGGAAGCTGCTGACTGAAGTGACTGAAGACCTGCTGTGTGAGAAAAGGCAGCATCTTCAGCACCAGCATCCAAGCAGGAGGTGGAACTGTGCCCCTGGATGATTTTCAGTGGCTCCTAGCAGGGCTGCCCTTCAAGCCCTACAACTTCTGGGCCCCCAGCCTGTCCTCCACCACAGCGTACACCTGCACGCCCTGCTCAAGTCCACACCCAGGTCTGGCAGATCTATCTGGAGTTGTGGTTCACGGGGATGGCAATGGTCAACCTCCTGGAGTGCTCCTTCTGGTACTTTTGACACCCTCTTCTAGTCCCAGCAGCACCAAGGACACGACCAGCATGACACCTTCCTGAGATATCCAGCCGAAGCCTTGCAGCTCCTAATGGATTATGTCCAACAGGTCAAGCCAACCCACTCTCAGAGTGGCCAGGGCTCACAGGTGAACAAATGGGACTGCAGGGGGCAGAAGGAGGTGGGGAAAGTCCGCTGCATGTGCACGCACACCATGTCAGCCGCCACTCTCTGCCACCCTGCCTGAGCAAGCCCTTCATGCTCGCAAAGTACCTCACCTTCTACCATGTGTTCTGGAAGGAGACCCTGCATGCCTCACATTTGGCCGAGTTCCACCAGATCCATGGCCTTGTGGTTGACCACTGCCTCACCCCAGTCATCTCGTGGGCATCATGCCATGGTTCTTCACCAAGCTAGTATCTCCCAACTCACTTCAAGGTGGCCTACAGTCCTACATAGAGCCCAGCATGGAGGTGATGGCTACCACCAAGTCCCGAAGAAGTGGATGGAGGCTGGGAGCTCTGGGCTCTTCTGCCTCAGATGCTGATGCCCATGGGGCTCCCTGGGAACTGGTCAGTTGTTGCCTGAGGCCTCTCCCTGGAGAATCTGACCATGATCAAATGTGGCATCAAAATACCTGGGAGCTGGTGGGCCTAGGATGAATCTGCTTATGGGATAATACAGCCCGTTGCACTGCCTGAATGCCAAACCGATTCAGGTATAAATAATATAACTTGTGAGATGGGAGGCTGAGGGGTACTTGGTGGGGCAGAGGGAAAATGGGAAAGAAAAAAAGGGGGTAAGGAGAGGCATCCAGTGTATTGCTTTATAACTTTGTTAAAAAATTCAGTTGCCTAAATTTGGGGGAATATTTTGTAGTCTAATTCCATTCCCTTAGTCTATGGATCTGTCCTTTCACCAATACCACGGCTGTATTGATTAATGTAGCTTTCAAGTAAACATTTAAATTGAAATGTATGAATCTTCCAAATTTGTTCCGCAGCTTTAAAGTCATTTTTGTCAATTCAGGTTTCTTTGCCTTTCCATATAAACTTTACACTTGGCCTTCAGATATCTACAAAAATTTTCCTGGAATTTTAATTAGGATTGCACTGAATCTACAGATCTAATTGAGGATAATATATTTCCTAACAATGTTGAGTCTTCCAGTCTAAGAACATGGTATATCTCTTCATTTATTTGTTGTTTAATTACTTTCATTTGTGTTTTATAGTTTTCAACATACGGATCCTGAACATATTTTTGTTAGGGTTTTACCTAATATTTCAATTTTATTTATTGCTATGGTAAATGAAATTTATTTTTTTTAATTCCATTTGTTCATTGCTAGTAGGTAGGAATAAAATTGAAATTTTTATGTCCACTTTGCATCCTAAGAGTTGATAAACTTTATTAATTCTAGAAAAATTTCTGAGTTTTTCAGATTTTCCACATAGAAAATCATTTCATCTGTGATTAAAAATTGCTTATTAAAAATTGCTTAAGTGGGTGCTGGCTGAGGCTTTTCCCATGGTGCACTGGGGGCCACTGCCTTGGTGGGAGGGCTGGAGCTGGAGCTTGTTGTGGACTGGGGGCTGTGTTGAGGAGGTCTTGGTAGTCTGGACTAGAACACCAGACACTTTTCAATCTGCTACTTCTGTGGTAGGACTCAGAGCAAGTGAGTTTGTGTGCAAGTCCTTTGAGATTGGGATCTCAGTTCCCCACAGATCTTTGGCTCTTCTGAACTTAAGCCTTGCTCATTTTCAAAGCTGGTTATGGGGGCTTATCTTCCTGGCTGGTGCTGGTCCCCAGGGATGGGGTGCCTAATGTGGGGCTCAAACCACCCTCACTCCTTAGGGACGACCTCTGAGGTTGCGATACCCACTTCCAGTGGTGGGTTTCCATGGCAGGGTTGTGGGCCCTGAGTAGATCAGAAATCTGCCCCTCTTACTCATCTTGATGTGTTTTTCTCTTTATATCCTTAACTGTAGAAAAGCTTTTCTGTTATTCTTTAGGTCAGTCTCAGAGAGAGTTGTTCTATATGTAGTGTAATTTTGATGTGTCTGTGGGAGGAGATCAACTCAGACCTACTTACTCTGCCATCTTGATCCTGCCTCCAAATCTCTTCTTTGTTTCTGATGCGAAGTCAACTGTTGATCTTGTTTCCCTTGTATGTGAGAGTTGTTTTTCACTTTCTTCTTTCAAGATACTCTTTACCTTTACCTTACAGCCTTTTTAACCATTAAGTGTCTGGATGTCGACCTTTTTGCCTTTATCTTACCTGGAGTTCTTTGTGTTTCTTGTATATTTCAATTATGTTTTAATGTTTTTCAACCAATTAGGAAATTTTTCAGTTATTAATTCTTCGAATATTTTTTCTGTTTGTGTCCCTCATGGTGACATATGGCAGCCCTTAATTGGAAGCTAAGGGGAAAGGGAGCCCCCTATTTCTAGTCACATCCACCCATATTGGAGCTTCTGCTAAGCTGAGCTGAAGGGATGGGAGCGAGTAAGTGTTGTACTCAAATGCCAAAGGTTATAGCTATTTTTACTGAGTTGGTAGACTTTCTTGAATAAATGTTTATTTGCTATATACCCTAAGGACAATTTCCAGAGACTCTAAATAATATTTTTGTAGTTTTTGCTAGTGTCACTTGTTTTGCTGTGGAGTTAGTCTGTGGAGCTCTTCATGCTACCATCCTACAAGTTTGTTTCAGTAGCCAACTCTTAGAATAATAATGGGTTTATATTTAGTGATGAACCATTTTCATTACTTTATTCATGCCCTCACCATGTATTCATGGCAACTACCAAGTGCCAGGTACTATTTTAAGGGTAATAGTAGACCAAGAGAGCAGAATACTTGCCTCTGTGTGTACATTATACTCTAACTTTCATGCTGTTTGTGTATATATATACACACACACACACACTTATATGCATTCTGTCTTACATGCTATCATAAAATAATTTTATCAGGTCAGTGAACTCTAAAGATTGTCATTATTTCCACATCACCTGCAGGATGAAATTCAAAACTACCTTCCATACCAAGATTCTCTACACTCAGGTTCCAAGCTGCCTTTTCAGGTAAACTTTGTTCTTCTCCTTTATATGAGGCTTTCATAATAAACTCTTTGTAATTCAAATCACTTTTTCTTAATAACAGCCAGAGTAATCTCATTTGGCCATGTTTATATATGCCATCTCTTTGCAGGAACACACTGTTATCATAATTTAATCATCCTCATCTTCCAAGAAGCAGCTCACCAACAAATTCCTCAGGAAATACAGTCTACTCTAAAGAGATCATCTCTGTCTCATAGAGTATTCTTCAAGAATTCTTTAGAGAATCACTCCTTTGATACCTCTCCAGAGCATTCTCACGTTGTTAGTCATTCCATTTTCATATTTACATATCAGTTTTTAAAAGTTTTGTTGACTAATTACCTGATTAGATGTCATTGATACACAAAATTCTTCCATTCTTGATTTTTACCCAAATAGTTACATATTTTCTTTTACCCAGATAAAAAGAGATTGCGCACTGTTAACACCAAATCTTCATGGTTTATAGGCTTGCATAGGTTACAAGGAAGGTTACAAGGAAGGTTACACTATTGTCTAATTTCTGAAATTAGGATATAAAGTATTAGAAATAATTTTAATTTGTATCAAAAGGCAATACATCATTTTGGAGATACATATTTAGAAGGAGTCATGTTGGAATTTTCATAACTCAAGAGTGAATATGGGGCTTCCCTGGTGGCGCAGTGGTTGAGAGTCCGCCTGCCGATGCAGGGGACACGGGTTCATGCCCCAGCCTGGGAGGATCCCACATGCCACGGAGCGGCTGGGCCCATGAGCCATAGCCACTGGGCCTGCGCATCCGGACCCTGTGTTCCGTGGTGGGAGAGGCCACGGCAGTGAGAGGCCCACATAAACAAACAAACAAAAAAGAGTGAATATGAACATCCAATAAAAATATACACTCTCTAAGAAAACTAGGAATAGATGTTCAAAATGTCTATAGAACCTTCCCACTTTTCCCCCTTCCTGAAATAATCAGATATTAATATTAGATTGTTATTATAGAAAGTCAGTTTCATTTAGAGTTACTTTTTGCTGAATGAAATATTTGCTACTCAATTTATTTTATGTATGTTTTACCAATATTAAATGACATTTTAAAATATCAATAAGATGCAGGCTTCAGGCAAATTTAATTTTAATCTATACTTCAATTCAGAAGAACATTTTTTTAAGTACAGTAAGCCAAGATTATTTTTTATTTTTATTTTTTTAAACAACAAATAAAAAAGATTACATCTATGAAATGTATAAAACAAAAAAATTTAATATTTGGTATTAGATGTAATGTGTCATATATAGATTAATACCTAGATAAGCACATCTTAAAATAATAATGATAATAAAATCAGCAAAGAAATAAATATGTAGCTCTTAAAAAGCTACATATTTAAAATAAACCTTTTTCAAACACCCAGTAAATGATCACACATACACAAACTCATTCTCTCTCTCTCTGTCTCATACACACACACACACACACACACACACACACACACACACACAAAATCATCTATATCAGAATTACAAAATAGGAGTGCTAATCACTAACAGGCCAGAAAATTTGAAGAATCAATGTGAGGGTACTGTAAGCAGGACTGGGTTGATTAAGTACTAGTCAAGTTAGTATTGAAAACATGCAAATAAAAAATTAATTTTTTTGGAATTCACAAGATCCTTTGGCAAATACTGTAAACCTCTTCACCTTGAAGAGAAAATGATTGGAGCTCCGCTATGTCAGGACATTGACTAACAGGTTGCAATTCACAGTTGATGCCCACCATGAGCCAATTTCATATGTGTAAGAAAGAAGAGAGATTAACATGACTGATTCTGAAAAGGAGGACACTAACTATGAGAAGGGCAGGCTAGCTAAGCTGTAGACATCACAATTCCTACAGGGAGATACAACTCTGGGCTTAAACTAATACTTTCAAGCTCATTAAGTCATGGAACAGAGAGGAGAACCAGGTGTGCTGTAACCAGTGCTAGTGGAGATGAGGGTTAAAATGAAGTCCATAAGTGAATTCACATTGTTGCCAATGAAATTACTAACATTTACATTCACTAGAGCATATCATATAGCAGGGACCACAGGCTAGCTCAAGCAGAATATATCAAAATTGGTGATCGATGCTTGGTGTTTCCTCAGCTAACTTCAGGCTTAAACAATCAAGATAAGAAAGAAATCTTGTATCTGGTAGAGTCCTTTCTACCCTTAAACATTAATATAATACATATTTTAATAATAAATAAAAATGGAATATATATATGTATGCATGCATGTCTTGCTAAAATATCTGAAAATTAACCACAAAATTTTAATCTCTATCAATTCCTAGTGACAGGCAAACTGTGATGTCCATCTGAAATTATAGCAAGAAATGAAAAGTGTTAATAGAATTGAAAAAGATAGAGTTCTTAAAAGTAGAGAACCCTTATAGGATCATTTTCATATAAAAGATTAAATCTAAGATTTATAAAAGGTATTGGGTTATATGATATTATTATTGTAATTTGATGTTTGAATATTAGTTTTCTATTACCATAAATGTGGTGGGTTAAAAAATATCCATTTATTATCTCAGTTCTGTATGTGAGAAATCCAGGCAGGCTTGACTTGGTTCTCTGTTCATAGTTTCACAAGGCTGAAGTCAAGGTCTTGGCTGGGCTGGGCTATTATCTGGAGGTTCTGGAGAATAATAGTTTCTAAGGTCATTTGAGTGTTGTAAGGATTCAGGTCTTTAACTCTGTAAGTCTGAGTTTCAGTTTTCCTTGATGGCTGTCACATGGGGCCACTCTGCTCTTAGTGCCTGCTTGCATTCCTTCTGATGTGGCTTCCTGCATGTTTAAAGACTGCAGTAGCCCATCCAGTCATTCTCATGCTTTGAATCTCTCTCACTTTTCCTTTGTCCCCAGGCAGAGGAAACTCTGCTTTTAAAGGGCTCCTGTGATTAGCTTGTGACCATTTGTTAACCTTCCTCTGCTCACAAACATGCAACATTGAACTTCAGTTACACGTGAAGTTAAAGTAGTAAAGTAAAATTATTAAGAGTATAAAGAAGGTGAAAGGAGAACACTAGACCAACCACAAGACCCTTCTGTTTATGGGGTCCTATGCAACTGCACAGGCTGCACTCCCATGAAGCTGGAATTAAGTAGGAGAAACAGAATATCTTTCTCTAGATTTATGTGAGAATATTGAATATTTTAAGGTGACCAGCAAAATTATAGGACATTGAGGTATAAATTTCAAACTGTTCCAGTAAAAAGGAGCTGGAAGTGTAAATAGAACTACTTTGAAATAATGTTAAGGCAGTATTTGACTTAAATAATTTACTTCACATTCATGGTAATGGTTATCTTTAGGGAGGTTCAAGGGCAGAGTTGATGACTCAGTCATAAAAAGGTCAATTTAAAATTTGCCATTTTTTTCTTTAATTTAAAAATATCTGCACAAAAAGTAATAAAATAAAAATGTCTATTAACATAGTTGGGTGGATACTTGCATATAAACAGTAGTTTCTATAACTGTATATAACTGTGTGAGTGTTAAAATAAATAAAACAACTCCAAATCTCTAGTGACGTTCATTAAAAATAATGAGAAAGATCTCAAATGTGGAACTGCTATACCAAAATCAAACAATAATGTCAATTAATTTTACAACTAATACATAAATACATAATATCAAGATCTTGAAACATTGCAAATAAATAAATATTTATTTATTTAATAAAATAAAATAAATCCTGGAAGTTCATATTCATAATGCAGAAAATAATGTAATATTGGTTTATTAAACCCTACATTTTTCAACATTTCTAATCTAATAGCCCTGGCATACTAAATGTCTTCCCTCATGATTATGACAGTTTTGATAAAATTTAAATATTATATAGGATTAAAAAATAAATACTGGCAGAACAGAAAGAAAGAAAGATTTTTCCAGCTTTAATGGGATATAATTAACATATAACACTATGTAAGTTGGTACACTTATATACTGCAAAATAATTACTAGTGTAGGATTAGTTAATACCTATATCACTTCACATAATCACCAGGGTTTTTTTGTTTGTTTGTTTGCTTGTTTTGCATTTTTTGGTTTTTTTTTAGGGTGAGAACATTTAAGATCTACTCTCTTAGCAACTTCCAATTATGTAATACAGTATTGTTAACAATAATCACTGTGCTATATATTAGATTCCCAGAATTTATTCATCCTGTAACTGCAAGTTTTTGTAGTTTAAACATCTCCCCATTTCAGTGACCCCCTGCCACGCCAGGCCCTGACAATCACCATTCTACTCTATTTCTATGAGTTCAACTTCTTTAGATTATTAATATAAGTGAGACTGTAGTATTTGTCTTTCTATATCTGACTTATTTCACTTAGCATAGTGCCCTCAGGATCCACCCATGCTGGTGACAGTGGCAGATTTATTATTTTTAATGGCTTAATAATATTCCATTATATAGCTGTATCTTCTTTTAGATTCATCTTTAGATGGACACTCAGGTTGTTTCCATATCTTGGCTATTGGAAATAATGCTGCAGTGAACATAAGAGTGTGATATCTCTTTGAGATAATTGATGCATTTCCTTTGGATATTTGCCCAGAAGTGGGATTGTTGGATCATATGATAGCTCTATTTTTAATTTTTTGAGGAACATTCATACCATTTTCCATAGTGGCTGTACCAGTTTACAGTCCCACAAACAGTGCACAGGGGTTCCTTTTTCTCCACGTCCTTGCCAACACTTGTTATTTCTTGTCTCTTTGATAATAACCATTATAACAGGTGTGAGGTAATATCTCATTGTGGTTTTGAATTGCATTTCCCTGAAGATAACTGTTATTGAGCATCTTTTCAGATACGTGATTCCCATTTTTATGTATGCTTTGGGAAAAGTCCATTCCTCTGCCCATTTGTTAAATTGCAACGTGTGTTTTTTTTGATATTGAGTTGTATGAGGCCCTTGTATATTTTAAATGTTAACCCTTATCAAATATATGTTTTACAAATAATTTATCCCATTCTGTACGTTGTCATTTTGTTTTGTTAATTGTTACCTTTGCTGTGCAGAAGCTTTTTAGTTTGATTTAGTACCACTTATTAATCTTTGGATTTTTTTTGTTTGTTCATTTGTGCTTTTGGTGTCATAGGCAAGGAATCATTGCCAAGACTCCAAATGTCAAGGATTTTTTTCCATATGTTTTCTTCTAGGAGTTTTATAGTTTGAATTCTTATGTTACGTTTTTTGATTATATAGGCTATTTTTAAATTTATTTATTTATTTATTTTTGGCTGTGTTGGGTCTCCATTTCTGTGCAAGGGCTTTCTCTAGTTGTGGCAAGTGGGAGCCACTCTTCATTGTGATGATTTTATAGGATTTTTTAAGGTAGGGGTTCAGTTTTATTCTTTTGTATACTATTATTCATTTTCCTCAATGCCATTTGTGATTTTTGTATTGTT
This sequence comes from Globicephala melas, assembly GCF_963455315.2. Taxonomy (NCBI): domain Eukaryota; kingdom Metazoa; phylum Chordata; class Mammalia; order Artiodactyla; family Delphinidae; genus Globicephala; species Globicephala melas. The sequence continues at coordinate 21,930,783 of NC_083325.1, forward strand.
TATTTCTCTCTTCAGATCTGTCGTATTTGCTTAATATATTTAAGTGCTCTGAAGTGTGGGTATATATATATATATATATATATGTATATATATGTATATATTTGTGATTATTATATCCTCTTAATAAATTGACCCCTTTATCATTATATAATAACCTTCTTTGTCTGTTGTTACCTTTTTGAGTTAAAGTCAATTTTGTCTGATATAAGTATGGTTACCGCTACTCTCTTTTGGTTTCTGATTGCATGGGGTATCTTTTTCCATCCTGTCTCTTTGAGTCCATGTATGTCCCTACATACATAGCTTATATGAGTCTCTTGTAGGCAGCACATATTGGGTCTTTTATTTTAATCCATCCATCTCTATTTGATTGGAGAATTTAATCCATTTACAATGAGTAATAATTGATAGGTTGAGACTTACTAATACAGTCTCAGTTATTTTCTGGCTGTTTTGTGGTTCCCTTTTATTTTCTCCCTCTGTTGCTGCCCTCCTTTGTGAATTGATTATTTTCCACAGTGGTATGCTTTGAATCGGTATTCTTTATCTTTTGTGTATTTACTGTAGGCTTTTGCATTGTGATTATCATGAGACTTACATAAATCAACTTATAGATATAATGGTCTATTTTACACTAACAACTGAACTTAAATTGGATACAGAAACTCTACCCTTTTACTCCCCCCATTTTTGATTTTGATATCACAGTTTTCCTCTTTTTATATTGTGCATTCATTAACAAATGATTTTGGGTATAGTTATTTTTAATACTCATTGTCTTTAAATTTTAATAGAGTTAAGTTGTTAATATATCACCATGTTACAGCATTGGAGTATTCTGAGTTTGACTCTGTATTTACCTTTACCAGTGTGTTATTTATTTTCATACATTTTCATGTTACCAATTAGAGTCCTTTCATTTCAGCTTGAAGAATTATTTTCAGTATTTCTCTTAGGGTAGGCCTAGGGTTGATGAAATCCCTGAGCTTTTATTTGTCTGGAAAAATCTTTATTTTATTAAGGATAATCAACCAGATAGACTAGTTTTGATTGTCAGGGTTTCCTCCCACCCCACTTTTTTAGCTCTTTGTATATATCATCCCACTTTCTCCTGCTACCCTGTAAGGTTATGGCTGAGAAATCCAATGATAGCTTTATGGGGGGAGGGGTCACTTGTAAGTTAATAAGCTTCTTTTCTCTTGCTGTTTTTAAGATTCTCTTTTATTTTTGATATATATATTTTTTATTGTATGTCTTGGAGAAGATCTCTTTAAATTGAATTATTTTTGTAAAGTATGAACTTAATGAACTTGGAAATCCACATCTCTCTCCATATGTGGGAAGTCTTCAGCTGCTACATAAGGTTTCTACCATCTTCTCCCTCTCTTCTCTTCTGGATTCCAATAATTCACAGATTGATTCTTTTGATGGTATTCCAGAGATCACATAGGATTTCTTCACTCATTTTTATTCTTTTTCCTTTGTTCTTCTCTGACTGGATAATTTCAAATTTCTGTTTTCTGATTCACAGATTCTTATGCTCATTCAAGTCTGTAGTTGGTGCTTTCTACTGCATTTTTCATTTAACTTATTGTATTCTTCAGCTCCAGAATTTCTGTTTGATCCTTTTTTATGATTTCTACCTCTTTGTTAAACTTTTCATTTTATTTATATATTGTTTTCCTGATTTTGTAAATTGTCTTTCTGTGTTTTCTTGTAGCTCTTTAAGTTTCTTTAAACCAGCTATTTGGATTCTTTACCAGGTAAATCACAGAGTTCCATGTATTTTGGGTCAGTTACTGAAAGATTATTGTGATATTTTGGTAGTGTCTTGTTTCCTTATTTTTCATGTTCCTCGAAGTCTTCCATTGCACCCTTTGCATCAGAAGTAGCACTCACTTCTCCAGTTTTACTAATTGTCTTTGGAAGAGAAATACCTTCTGTTAGTCCTGCTAGGTATTGTAAGGCTTTCTTAGACCTTCTATGGACATGTCAGTTTTATACTTCTTGTTCTCTTTTGTGGAAGAATTGTTAAGGTTGTATGCCTTCTCTTGATCTTGCAGCACACTGGGCCAGGTGTTGACAGTCTTTCTTTTGCTTTCCAAAGGCAGAGCTAAAGGTTAAGTTTGTGATCTCTCTCTGGTCTGCAGATTTGGGCCATATTTCTGAGTATGCTCACCAGCTGTCTGCCATAGCTTGCTGTCATCATTGTCAGGAGCATGGAGAGTGTAGGGCCACGTGATAGGTGTGTGTGTGTGAGTGAAATGTGCAGAGCACCAGGGGCATCCATGTGTTATTTGGGGGATTCACAGGTGAGGCAACACCAGCAGTTCCTGCATAAGCTTCTTGATGGAGTCTGCAACACAGTAGGATCCATATCCCTTTAGTGCTTCCAAGAATCTTATCTGTGGCTCTTCCAGACTCTTCCCACTTCTGAGTTATTCAGGTCATGACTTAGTTCCCTGGGTGGGGAGGGAGAAATGGTTACTCTTTGACAAGGACCCAAACAGCTGGGGAAGCCAGGTCCTCACTCACATGCTCTATTTTCCTCTATGGGAAAATTTTTGGACTAAGAAGGTCTCTGCTGGCATTGAGACGTGCTGTCTTGAGGAAGAGATAATTTAGGTAAAGTCAAATTGTTCTTCGTATCCTCTCCAGTACATCCAATCTAAGGTTCAGTCTAAGATTTGTTTGTTTGTTTTGCTGTAATGATGTGCTGGAACTTCTCTGCTGGAAACCTGGACTTCCACAAAGGCACTTATGTATGTGGTGATTGTCAGTGTTCTGCAGGGGCTCCAAGACTGTAGCCAAGAGGACTTGGGGTTGGTTCATGGTCTACTGCAGGGTCAACAGCTGGTACCAAGTTCTGAATGCCTGTTGTCCAATGAGTTTCCAAGATTTCTCCTGGGTCCCTTGGTGTGCATTACTGGATCCCACAGCTCCCACACAGGCACTTTTTCTGTAGATGGATGCCAAATTGTTGTTGATGGGACATAATGAGGGACATCTTATTCAGCCATGTGCTGACATTATTTTGAGGGAAACTTTCTTGTTAACTTTTATGCACTTAACGAATGGTGTACATGAGAACAAATCTTAGGATTAGAACAATAGAATGGCACCTACTATCATCACTTTGACTTAGTATATGGTCTTTCTTTAAGAAAAAAAAATGAAATAAACGTCAGAATTGAAAAAGAAAAAAAGCTGCCATTATTTTTATTTAATGTGCTTATCTTCTAGAAAAAAAAAATAGAATCAACAAATCATTAACACATACAAGATTTTAGTTTACAGATAAAAGATATGTTTTTAAAAATAAATTGTAACAAACAAACCCAATTGAAAATAAAGATATTTGTAATAGCAACAAAAACTTTTTAAATAATAATAAAAACTTTTAAATAATACAGAAGACTTCTTTGAATAATAAACATACAAGCAGTTCTGAAACAAAATTAATAATTTTATACTTTTATAAGATGAATTAATATTGTAAAAAGCATTTTATTTCAAATTTGAAAAAGGAGAACTTAATTAAAAGGTGAGGAGTTTGCCTACCAGTTAGTAAGGATTACAAAACCAGTAATAGACAAATGCATGCATTACATTTTGGCTTATAATGAAGCTGAGAAAGAGAAAGAGAGAGAAAATATCTGTGGGGAAACATGAATAATTCAGCAGAATATTATATTTATCTTCCAAAGATGGCCTCAATAATATCTCCCATCCCACAAGTTCTTCCACAATGTGACCTGTGAATGAACAGGTAATTAAAAGAGAGAAACCCCAAAGGGCCTTGAGGCACATGAAAAGATGTTCAAACTCATTGGTAATTAGAATCAAGTAAATTAAAATAATAATGAAGTATCACATTGTACTTATCAGATGGGCCTTGAATGAAAAGTTGCACATCACCAGTTGGTGGGGCTGTAGGCATAGAGGAGCCCTCATGCAGATTGGGAGGCTGGTGTATCCAGTGAATATGGCAGTCCAGAATCAAATTAAATGTACTGACACTCCGTGATCCAATAATTTCACCCGTGCATAGAGGTCCAAAAAGAAGCATTTACGAAGATGTTTATTGCAGTTTTGTTTGTAGAAATGGGAATTTGGAGGCAGTTGGTGGATCATCATTAGGGCCAGATTAAGTAAAATATGGAGGATGTATGCTATAGAATGTTATGTTGCAGTTAGATCCATGGTGATGTGAAGAGATCTAAAAACAATTCAACAAATGTTTTTAAGAAACAGAGTGGAATTTTAGGCAGATAACATTCATGTAAAGTAAAAATCCATGCATACAAAGCTCTAATATATATTTTAAAAGGCCTATTCTATAATTAATTATGTTAAATAGATTAGGATATTTGCACAAGGGCATTGGAGCCGGCAATAAGGATATTGATAATAAATAAAACATGAATGATATAATTGTGATATGAGGTGAGAGAACAGATTAAAAAGAAATTTATATATTTTCTCAAGGACAAACACAAATATTAATTGACAGAGAAGATACACACTCAAGTCTTTCTGTTGTGCCTCACTTTCCTGTTGCAGTCACTAACTCAGGGGAAAGTATATCTGTGTTTGAGATCACAGGTCTAAAGTTACCTAACACTGTGTGCCAGGTGCTGGTCCAGGCAAATCTTTACAGATTTCTGTTACCCAGGCCATGCCCTATTTCTTAGGTGCTTTTGTCCTCTAAATCTAGAAATTGCATTTGGCCTAGCACCTAGAGCAGAATGGAACCGTTGTTCTTGTTCATTATTTTGTTTCACCTCTCATGTTATTTTTAAGGATGAGAATGTCATTAGCATTCTAGGAAAATTAATTCTAGTCCCCTTCATAGAATGCTTAAGTTGGAAGAACCATCACTGAACATCAAATACAGAGCCAAAGCTTTTCAAGCTGTAGCTCAGTAGACAGAACAGGGAATTCAGGAACCCTCTTACCTCAGCTGTGTGTAAGTCCAGGGCTATAGATTTTCACATCAGGCTCTTTATACCACTCAGTTCTTGTTATTAATAAACACACCAATATTCTCATAGGTCTTCTAACAAACTGATCAGAATTTTTAAAAATAGAAAGAGAAAGAGGGAGAGAAGTAGAGAAGGAGGGAGGAAGGGAGGAAGGAAGGAAGAGAAGGAAGGAGAGGAAAGAAAGAAAGCCAACATTTTTAAATGCCCACCTCATTTTAGTTACCATCTAAGACCCATGCTGTTACCTCTTTTTAAACAAATGAGGAAATCTTTGAGGCTGTCAGGGGTTCAGCAACTTTCTTAGAGTTACAAAGCATGTGAGTAGAACAATGAGTTTCAAAGCTACTCATAACACAGCTCATGGGCCAGCTCATCATTATCTGGGAGGTTGTTAGAAATGAGAAATTTCAGGCCTCACCTCTAACCACTTGAATCAGAATCTGTGGTGTTTGGGCCCCAAAAGTGTGTGTTTTAACAAGCTTTCCAGATGATTCTTACGCACATTAAATTTTGAGATCCTCTCCTATGCCTGTGTGCTTTCTCCATTATACTAAGAAAATATTCTATAAACCTTCTTTGTGCTCTTTCTAGCATATTTAAAACTTTCTGTCCTGTGAAGCAATATGAGGAAACAACAGAACAAGAAAGACTAGAAATATTTTATATAGTATTATTTTTGTCTTTCTAAAGGGGGAAAAAAGTGCTGCTTGAATAACTTTATTATGCAGGCAAACTCCAATGCATATTTGTATTAGAAAGCATAGAAAATTATATATTTTAAATGATTACCATTTAAGGAGAAATATCTTGAATCCACTGAAGCCAAAGTTAGGATTGAAAATGAAGTATGATTCTCATATGAACTGATGTGGTTGCCCATCTCTCATTAGTCCATTAGTTCAAAGATTAATTATGCCTTTAACTTATCTGCTAAGTAATGAATGTTTAATGTTTGGCTGCATGGGAAGTGTGTGAAATGTAAGTTCATTTACAGCATTTGCCAGTGTAATGTCAGTCTTCTTGTTCATGAATTGCCCTTCAGCTAGGGTCATATTTTCAGTCTGGCACATTGAATTTTCATCTGCTTATATAGGATTCAGAAATCCTTAATAGCAGATTACTAAGAATTTGCTATAAGTGATTGCAAGTCACACAGTGGCTTCAAATTAGTGAGGCTGAGCTGCCAGTAAATTTGGGAGGCTGATTAAGATTTGTTAAAGACTCTCTCGAGGTAGATACACAAAAAAGAAGGTATTGCAATTTGAAACCATTGAAGATGGCAACTTAGTATGGCATGAATACTTCTTTCTTCTTTTAATCAGCTGTTGGATTAAATTTCTAGTTCCCTGAAAAGTCTTAGTTCAATTTTTCCATTGTACCACTCCTTTTCTCTGTTAATGAATTTGAAATATAGTAGTCTTCAGAAAATATTTATTCTCCAATATGGAAGACTTAGAATTCTCTCCTCCAATGAATTCTTTCTAACGTGGAGACAATTAGTCTTCTCTCCAGCATGCCTCAATGCATGATTATACAGCACCTCCAACATACTGACTTGTATTCCATTGAGGTTGACCCAGTCCACAAATCATTATTATCAAGTTTTAATTATGCTGAGATGTTACAGTCATTAAAATCTTAGTGAGTGATTTTATATATATATAATATCTATCTATATATACATATATACACATATTTATATAATTTATTTGTATACTTTAAATATCAAAGTCAAGTTCCATGGATTAAAGAAAAAGTCAAGTTCCAGAGTACACTTCATAGCCTCTGAATGTTTCTGTAGTAATATATTTATATGATTCCATTAAAAAAAATAAAACTCTGCTTTGATTGAGAAAAATACATATGCAATTAAATTTATATATAAAATTATGCATATATATATTCCTATAGAAAAAGGCAGATGTTATGTTTTGATTTTTATTTCTCATTACTTAGCTGTAGAGGTTGGAGTTAAAAATATAGAATTTGTAGTAGTCTGTCCATTTGTTTTTTTTTTTTCTTTTTTTTAAATAAGATGATGCTAATTGTATTTCTCCCCTTTAAAAAAAATTCAGAATAAGGTTTAAGTGTTTAGAGTTTCACACAGTGTGAAAAATTTCATTAAAAATAAATAATGAGTTGAAAGATATATTTGAGTCAATATTACTTAGAATATGTTATGACTTATAGTAGTCTGTCTATGACACTTTCATGGAGTAAGTTGTAACTAGACCCCCTCCTTTTCCCATTGTATAGTAAATAAAAGATAATTCTCTACTTCTCATGTCTCATCACTGGAAGAGAAAGACTAATGAGAAACTGTGTATGTGTGCTGAATGGATAACATTTGGAAGTAAGGTACTTTAAGTTTTCTGTGTTCTTATAAACTTATACAGCACATTTTACATTATCATAAATCCATTAACTTGTGGTATTCTGAACCTCATACCTATTTCTTCAGCTCTCCCTGCAGTCCAATGTGTAAAACTCACAGATCCATGCTGGGGTTCAGAGGGAGTAATTAACACAGTATCCAGCATCAGCCCTATCAATCAAAGAGGAAAATGGCCAGATCTGGGAAGATATTGTATGCTGAGACCAAGTATGCACATAGGGAGGAGTATAGGCAGGCAGGACTGGCTGACTGGTGCCACAGATGTATTTTCCTTCTTGTGAACATCAATAAATTAGCTCCCTATAGTGTTTAGTATAAGTGAGTATTTACTTTGTTTACACAGTGTGAATCATCTAGGATAGCGGCTGGCAAACCTTCCATAAAAGTCCAAAGAGTAAATATTTTTGGTCTCTCAGCCTTTCAGTCTCTGTAGCAACTATTCAGCTCTGCATTTAGGCATGAAGTAGCCATAGACAAAACATAAATGCACAGATGTGGCTGTATTTCAATACTACTTTATTTGTGGCCACTGAGATTTTAATTTCATATAGTTTTCTAGTGCCATGAAACATTCTCCTTTTGATTTTTTCAATTATTTAAAAATGAAAACACCATTCTTAGCTCACAGACCATATAAAACAGCACTTAAATAAGCTTAAATATATAAAATTTGGGTTTTAGTCTAAAGGATATATTCTGACAGAAACACAACACAATCTTTAAAAGCAACTTATGTCTTAGACTTAAATAAAGGAATGTGTATCCAAAAGGTATAATATGTATGGTATGGGTATAATATAGAAGATATATATAGAAGAATGTTTATTAATGAAAAGTTTACTGATGCAGACTATGAGGGGAGACAATACAAGGTAAAATCTCAATTTTATCTTGTGGTTTTCAATTTGTTGGCTGAAGATAAGCAATAAACATTAACACAAGAACCAATGTGATACTTACAAAAGATGTACACATTATTTTAAAATATAAGGAAGACATTATGGATTAATTTTATTGGCTATTTAAGGCAATGTTTTAAAGAGAAAGTAGTATGTTATATAAATTTTTACAAATATGTAGAATTTCAAAGTAAAAAATATTTCAGGCAGATGGAATAAGAGAAACAAAAGCTCTGAGGTATTTAAAGTATATGGATATTGCAAGTTGAATGTAGTTGAACGTTGCTTGGAGTCTAATGTGGGAATTAAAGACTAGTCAGTATAAAGTAATCTGAAATGAGGAGCCATTGGCATTTATGAATTAAAAATTAGAGGTAGACATAGATAATTGGTAGGTGCATGAAAAATAAATTGGGAAGAATGTGATATCTAAGAAATAGACAAATTAGAAAAATATTCACTCAGACTTGGCAAGAGATACATGCTTATATTAGGGCAGTGTCAGAAGAAATGGATGGGCCGGCTCAAAGAAATGTTTTACACCTACTGTTTATTCCATAGAAATATGAAGAAGAGAAGGGAGTTAAAGTTAAACCGACTTGCAGCATCAGTCACAGGAGACACTAACAACATTAATACCTGGTGTCTTGTACTTTGCAGGTCAAATGCACTTTCATAAGTTATCTCATTTAAACTCTAATTGATTCAGCAGATGAAGCAAATCAAGTATTAATATTTCCCTTTCTTGTAAGAAAATTCGTTTAGTTAATTAAGATTTTAGATGCATGGTACCATAAAGACAGATAATTAAAAGCATTGTGTCTGAGTCTAATTCCACTATCCTTTTCACTATTTCAATTCTTTCTAACTGTATAGACTTCAGGCAAGTTGAGCATAGCAGGTTAGAGAGACATCCTTCAGTCTAGGAAATATGGAAAATGTGAGATACAAATTTTAATGGATGTTATCACAGAGGTAGTAGCAGAAGTAGGGAGAAGGAATGAAATTTCCCTTGGGCAAAATGTTTAAAGTTATAAGAATACAAAAAACTTTATTTTTTTTTTCCAGTGGTGTTTGTGATGTGGAGTAAAAGATGAATGCATAAATATAGAGTTGTGAGTGCCAAGGCAGTAGTAGCCTGCTTTTTGGCTTTGGGACACTGCATGATAAAATCCCTAATGAATATTACATTATCAAAGGAGCATGTATATGATCAGATGAGATAGGCACAAGCAAGCAGGAGCCTAAGAAGAAACAACCACAAGCAAAAACAACTTAGAGCAATTTTCTACTGTTTTAGGAAACTGGAGAGGGCAGGAGCAAGGCAGTCAAACTTGCATGCCACCATCAGCAGTAAGGGAAGGTCTCAAAGAAAGCTGTGTGTCTCAGGCAAAGATAAAAACAGTGTTGAGGGCTTCCCTGGTGGCGCAGTTGTTGAGGGTCCGCCTGCCGATGCAGGGGAACGGGTTCATGCCTCGGTCCAGGAAGATCCCACATGCTGTGGAGTCGCTGGGCCTGTGAGCCATGGCTGCTGAGCCTGCGCATCCAGAGCCTGTGCTCCGCAACGGGAGAGGCCACAAGAGTGAGAGGCCCGTGTACGGAAAAAAAACAAAATTAACAACAACAACAAAAAAACCCCCACAGTGTTGAATACTATAAATACTTGTATTTTATCAAATAGATATTATCTGTTGTGAGATGACCACAATTCTTATAAACCAGTAATACAAAAAACCTGCTGCTAATTAAATGTTAACATATTATTCACAAAAAAATTTATTTTATACTTCCCATTCATATTCTGACCTACTGAGTCATGTTTCAACTTAGAATCATTATTTATGGAAATAACATTTTCTATACTCTTACAAAAGTTGGTGATGCAGCATTTCATTGAAAACTGTTTCTTTTTTGTCTCTGAGATTTTCTTCAAAGTTGTTGAATAGTGTAGCATATAGGATATGATGTATATATGACATACCCTCAAATGGTTCAGAAAAAAACTGGATAGGTAATAAAGAGATGATACATAGAGAGATAGATGATGAATGAGAGATAATACATAGAATTATAAAACAATTGGGCATAAAGTTACCAATAGGTGAATCTGGATAAAGGATATTTGGAAGGTCTTTACACTATACTAGCACCTTTTTTATATGTTTGAAAGTATACTTTTTGAATAATGGAATGAGTTCAGATTTAGCAGAATTTGGGGCAGTAGTCTAGGTCCTGAGTTTCATCATATCTTACAAACAAGAGAGTAAACAATTAGGAAAGACAACAAAAAAACACATGGATCAACACATGGATCTTCAACAAAAAAATATAAGATATGCCTATGAACCACAAAATATAAATGGATGTTGCCAAGCCACCAGCAACTAATGGACAGTCCTAAATCATCACTATATGGACTGAGTGGAGGGAAAAAAAGGGAGGGGTGCAGTGAGAACTGACATGGCTATAAGAAGTAGAGGCTAGAAATCACCAACAAATACTCAATTCTCAAAGGAGCAGAAAAAGAGGAGGAGATGTTGGTGTGTAGATATGAGAACAATTGGTAAGCTTGGGAGGAAATTTTTGTTGTCTCTAAGTTGTGGATGACTAATCAATCACAATTCCCAATAGTCCACAAGGTCATAAAAAGTGTTGTGTTATTCAGATTACTTGAGCTCCAGAAACATCTAAAAAAAATAAATAAATAAAACCCTTTTCTTCTAGAAGTACAAAATATCACCCTGAGGAAACATTTCTGAAAGATTATCTGTATTGATCAAGGTGAGAAAAGTGAGGTCAACGGAGTCAAAGGAGAGAGGTGAAAAGTCAAAAGTGAGGTCAAAGGAGTGTGAAGGACAGGAGAGAAAGGGACAAGTTAAATGATACCATCAATAACAAATATATATCACTGTTACTATGTGTGTTTGAAATATATCACATTTTTAAAATTTTTAAAATAAGGAGTAAAGTCCCCCATTTTTTGGAAATTCATTAACCAACATATTTTCAAGTACAGATTATATTTAGATAAAATAATATCTTTGTATTTCATATGTTTGAAGAAATGAGAGAGAGAAATAAAAAACTGAAGAGAAAAAGAAATACTATGACCAAGGTCCATGCAGAGTTGTAAAAGAATGAAGAAATGAAAACTATGGTGATTTAAATGAAAAACTCAGTAGTTTAAACAGCACCTAAAGAAAATAGTGAGAGGATGAGAAAGCCAAAGAATGTTGATAATGGATGCAGGCAAACAAAAAAATAGTAATATGAAAGAAAAGTCAAATGATATAAAAGCTAAAAGGAAAAGATTTACAATCAACTTAATAGGAATTCTAGAAGAGACAAGATGAGAGGGGAAGAAAAGGAAATACTCAAAGAAAAAAATGCCTGGAAAATTTCCAAACTTATTGAAGATTTGAATATTCAGATTCAAGTAGCACCATTAACCACAATTAGAATAAATTTCCACCTCAACACAGTGTCATGAAACAAACACCAAAGGCAAGAGAAGATAGGAAATAAAATTTGCTTTTAAAGGAATAAATACTAGACTGACAATTCAATATGCAACTGCAACTAGGAGAGCAAGATATTGGAACAGTATCCTCGAATCATAGAGAAAAGTAACTTAAAATGAAAATTATACAGTTACCCAAGTAACCAATTAAGAATGTGATAAAATAAATAAATATATTATCAGACAAAACAAAGCAAACAAACCTTAAAGAGTTTAGTATTGATAAATTCTTAATAAAAGAACAATGTTTGATCCAAATTAATTAATTATAATATTGTAATATGCATCAGTACTTTATGTTGATTATGAAAGAGAAAATCTGTCTGCTAATCTGTGACATGTAAACAATTGCAAGATTGATTATGATATAAATATTAAAAATATATATCAGGATATAAATAAAATACAGTAGATTTTCTTTTCCATTATGTCTTATTATAAGATATTAAGTATAGTTCAATATCTTCAATAAGATATCTGTAGGACCTTGTTGTTTATCTATTTTCTACATAGTAGTTTTAAAGAAAAAACATCTCTGAAGATTTGAGATACAAAAAAGAATGGTGCCTATTTAAAAAATAAAATGTTATTTACCTAGCATTATGCATGTAGTATTATTCCATTTTTGATGTTACAGATGTATGTCAATATATATACAAATATATATACATTTAAAGAGGGAAGATAAAAATATATACATGTGTATACAGTTATGGGGGAAATTGTAACTATTTGAAATACTACAAAAATATTGTGTTTCTTTCAAGTAATATTCAAAACGATTTTAAGTAATTTAAAAATTATAGAATAGTTTCAGATTTACAGACATGGGGAGTTAATTTTCAAATATCCCACACCTAGTACTCTCTATTGTCAACATCTTACATCAGTATAATACATTTGTCATAAATAAGAGTACAAATAAAACCAATTTTGACATATTATTGTTAACCCACCTATATCTTTATATATTCTAAGATTTTGCCTAATGCTCTTTTTTGCTGTTGTTGTTGTTACCACATTATATTTAGTCCTCTCAGGCTATTACTAGACTTTCCTTGTTTTGATGACCTTGACAGTTTTGAGGAATACTGGTCAAATATTTTTATAGAATGTCCCTTAATTTGGGCTTGTCTGATTTTTTTTTTTCCATGATTAAATGACTGAGGTTAGGAAAGGATTTTGAAAGGAAGACCACAGAGGTAAAGTGCAATTCTCATTACATCATAACCTGGATACATGCAAACAGCATGACTCATCACTGTTAATGACCTTGATTACCTGGCTGAGGTAGTGTTTGTCAGATTTCTGTGTAACGTTGTAAAATTTTCCTTCACCCTCCTTGCATACTGTGTACTCTTTGCAGGAAAGTCATTGTGAAGATCAAACTGCTTAAGTGGGAGTTTTTTCTATCTCTTCTAGGACAGATTATCTTCATAAATTATACAGAGTTCTTCAGAATGAGAATTTTGTCCAGGCTTTTTCTTTATTTATTCATGCATTGTTTTTATCAGTTTGGATTCCTGGGTATTTATTTTATCATTTAGATTATAACCAAATGCTACTTTATTATTATTTTTTGCTTAAATTTTTCCAGCTTTCATTTGAATCTAGTTGTTTCTTTGACACACCCCCTTTGAACTGCACCCTGTGGGGCACTCCCAAGTACAAAGGCCCCTCCATGTCCCCTGCCTCTTGTTTATAGAAATGCTGAAGTCTCACAGGCCTCCCCTGAGTTATAAAAGTGCAGGCTCAAACAGTTAATGATTAGGACAGCAGAGTCACAGAATCTTTAGTTTCTCCCTAAAGGACATAGATAACAGTGTCTGATGCACATTCCTGAGTTGTTTTATGGATACTATAACTGCCACCAGAGGGAAGAAAACTAACTGCATGATGACCAGATTGTAGCATGAAATAAGCTTCTCCATCTTGAGCAGTTCCGAATCTATGGCTAGCACAATTCCAAGAACGGACCTAAAGAGAATGAGATTAACACTATTGCTCATAATTTCTGTACCCAGGTGGGTATCAACATAATTGTGGCTTATTCTGCCTGTATATGTAAGCAAGCAACTAAAATTATCAGCAAAGGGATGCTACAGAGCCATGTCAACATCGTCCACTCTAAGACCTCAACGCCCCTTCTTAGCTTAAAGCAGTTACAGAGGACAGACTTTTGCCCCTAATCCCATAAAAATGGAATGATGTCTGACAGTGGAGATTTGTAAGCAGCTCTTTGCAGGAAGCAGCTTTTTGCAGAAAGCAGCTCTTTGCAGAGAGCAGCTCTTTGCAGGAGACCCTTTGTCTTGTCACTTGAGCAGCTATATACATAATTTTTTAATGAAACCAAGGACAAATGCATATATGTATGGGTATAATTGAACAAGATACTGTAAACCTACAACAAAGACAACATTTTTTTTTAAATGAATTTATTTATTTTTGCCTGCATTGGGTCTTTGTTGCTGTGCACAGGCTTTCTCTAGTGGCGACAAGAAGACCTCTAATTGTGGTGACTTCTCTTGTTGCAGAGCACGGGCTCTATGCAGGCGGGCTTCAGTAGTTGTGGCTCGCAAACTCTAGAGCACAGGCTCAGTAGTTGTGGCGCACAGGCTTAGCTGCTCCACGGCATGTGAGATCTTCCCGGACCAGGGATCGAACCCATGTCCACTGCATTGGCAGGCAGATTCTTAACCACTGTGTCACCAGGGAAGTCCTTAAGCAGCTATATTTTAACTTAACCTTTACAACAGGTGTCCCTATGCTTCACTAACCTCCAGACCAAGCACACCTTTCAAATCTTTTGATCACACGATGCCTTGCCTAACCTGTTGACCTCTTAGATTAAAGAAGTAGAAATGAAGACTAAAGAATTAATGGATGACTAGATTTGTTTCCTCAGCTTCCCTGTTCTGTGAGCAAACTGTGTGAACAAGATAGCATCTAAAGAAAGATCACAAGGAGTCACTGAGTCTGCACACAGTGAAAGTTGAAGACTCTGACCCATCCCCAGATGTTTATCTGAGACTAGCTTCCCCTTTTTCCTTTTAAAAGCTTTCATGGCTAAGCAGAGTCTTTGGATTTGGTTCTAGCACATGAGTCTGCCTTCTCCCCCTGGTTGCTGGCTCCTGAATAAAGCAACTTTTCCTTTTCCAACAAACAGTTGTCTCTCAAGAACTGGCTTTTGAGTGGTGAGCAGCTGAACCTGCGTTCAGTAGCACCTTTGTTGTTGTTGTTGTTGATGGTGGTGGTAGTGGTGGTATGTGTGTGTGTGTGTTTTGTTTTGTTAGTTTCTATATTTATTTGTTTTGCACTTTTTTGCTGGCAATATAAGATACTTCAGGCTCATCTTGTATATTTCCTGTACAAACCTTAGAAACAGTTATTTCTCCAAGATATCCTATTTCCCTTTATTGGAAAATGGTATTAGAAACTAAGATCTGGGCAAAGGACATGCTTATTGCTTGGGGGAATCTTTTCATAATTCATTTACACACATAATACGTGTCATTTTTTCTTCTTTAATTTTTTCACTCTTGAGCCCATTCTCCCAATTACTTCAAAATTCAATTTATAATTAGACTTATTTTTCTTCTACCTTACGATGTCTAGGCTGAATATATAGGGTATATTTGTATTGATCATATTGAAATGTTTGTCCACTTATGTACATGGATTTGATTTTTTTCCTCCAGTCCAAAGTTGTTTTGAGTATATGTATACTAAATGTTCCATCAGAATCCAAAGCCTAGGGGAAAAATTATTTCTTCACTTGAATATTTCTACAATGTAGTGTAAATTTGTGCTCCAAACCAGCATGAGTTAAGGAAGTAGGTTTTCCATTTCTCATAGCAGATGTAGCCACCATCCTTTATTACTTTTATCTCTGATCTTAATTCCTAGAATCACTGAATTGGCTCCTCATTTAATTTTCCCTCTTATCATTTCATCTCTAAATTTTCCCTATTTCAGATTAAGACCAAATCTAATAATTTACAGATTCTCATTGTAATTCAGTAAATTTATGTTTCTGCTAGTGACAGAGAATAAGAAAACATCCATTTCAAATAATATAATATAAAAAACTAAAATAACTGTGAATTACTTTGGGCTCAGAAATTCTACAGACTGAAGAATATGTACTTTTGTTGTTGTTCCATATAAGCCATCTAATGTATCCAGTTACCACTTATTGACTTGATTAGGATGTCTTTAGTTTTTATTTAGATACAGAGAAAATGTAGTAAAATATACATCTCATAGAATACAATTCCATGTTTAATTATAAATCAGTTAATTTTCACATCTAGATAATTTTTAAAGTGAAAGGGGGACAGTATAAATGATTAAAATTTTAGAAGTGTGTTTATATGTTAAATAAATTTTATATTTGTGTATTTATATATATGCACACTAATGTGTATATTTGTGTATATATGTGTGTATGTATATATTTATATTTATTTATTGACTGAAAAGATTTTATTATATTTGTGGGCCAATAAAATCTTCTTATAAAAATATTTTCAAGAATTTACTTTACTTTTTTTCCCAAAACATGCATTAAGAGGCTGAGGGGAAATAGCTTCTCTTATTATTTCCATCATAACTGATACCTGGTATAACTTATCTTGCCCTAGCAACTGTGTCTTCGCTCACTCTGTTTTACCAAGTACTCAGTGGACTGGCTTTGAAAAAGATATCTTAGTAACACAGTCTGGAAAGTATCAGAAAAGGAATAAAAATGTTATTTCTGGTTGTCTTTTTCATTTAAGTATACATTAAAGTAAGAACTTAGTTCACTGCTTAGGTGTTTCACATTCAAATAAGACCACAGCAGAAGTGTGAAGCATCCAGAGGAGGTTAATCAACCAGTGATGGCTTATCTAATGTATCTAGTAGTAATAATATGTGTTTAACATGTAAAAATCTAACCAAATATTAAACTACATGGAATATTAGAGCAATGGGCCTAAATGGACCAGTTTTTTTTTAATTTAATTTATTTTTTTATACAGCAGAACCTTATTAGTTATCCATTTTATACATATTAGTGTATACATGTCAATCCCAATCTCCCAATTCATGACACCACCACTCCGCACCGCCACTTTCCCCCATTGGTGTCCATACGTTTGTCCTCTATATCTGTGCCTCTATTTCTGCCCTGCAAACCGCTTCATCTGTACCATTTTTCTAGGTTCCACACATATGTGTTAGTATACGATATTTGTTTTTCTCTTTCTGACTTACTTCACTCTGTATGACAGTCTCTAGATCCAACCATGTCTCTACAAATGACCCAATTTCATTCCTTTTTATGGATGAGTAATATTCCATTATACATATGTACCACATCTCCTGTATCCATTTGCCTGTCGATGGGCATTTAGGTTGTTTCCATGACCTGGCTATTGTAAATAGTGCTGCAATGAACGTTGGGGTGAATGTGTCTTTTTGAATTATGGTTTTCTCTGGGTATATGCCCAGTAGTGGGATTGCTGGGTCATATGGTAATTCTATTTTTAGTTTTTTAAGGAAGCTCTGTACTGTTCTCCATAGTGGCTGTAACAATTTACATTCCCACCAACAGTGCAAGAGGGTTCCCTTTTCTCCACACCCTCTCCAGCATTTGTAGTTTGTAGATTTTCTGATGCTGCCCATTTTAACTGGTGTGAGGTGATACCTCATTGTAGTTTTGATTTGCATTTCTCAAATAATTAATAATGTTGAGCAGCTTTTCATGTGCTTCTTGGCCATCGTTATGTCTTCTTTGGAGAAATGTCTACTTAGGTCTTCTGCCCATTTTTGGATTGGGTTGTTGTTTTTTTTTAATATTGAGCTGTCTGAGTTGTTTATATCCTTTGGAGATTAATCCTTTTTCCTTTGATTAGTTTGCAAATATTTCTTCCCATTCTGAGGATTGTCTTTTCATCTTGTTTATGGTTTCCTTTGCTGTGCAAACGCTTTTAAGTTTCATTAGGTCCCATTTGTTTATTTTTGTTTTTATTTCCATTACTCTAGGAGGTGGATCATAAAGGATCTTTCTGTGATTTATGTCATAGAGTGTTCTCCCTATGTTTTCCTCTAAGAGTTTTATAGGGACCAGTCTTACATTTAGGTCTCTTTTACAGTTTATTTTTGTGTATCATGTTAGGGAGTGTTCTAATTTCATTCTTTTACATGTAGCTGTCCAGTTTTCCCAGCACCACTTATTGAAGAGACTATCTTTTCTCCATTGTATATCCTTGCCTCTTTTGTCATAGGTTAGTTGACGATAGGTGTGTAGGTTTATCTCTGGGCTTTCTATCCTTTTCCATTGATCTATATTTCTGTTTTTGTGTCAGTGTAGGAACAGAGAAATATGCTCATATTAATTATGTTTTGTACTTCTGTTATTATTTCTGTACCTTTATGATCTTTTCCTTTCCTTAAGTAGTTTACTCTCTTACAAATTTAGGAACAGTTATATTTTATCAAAGAAAAAATCTTTCCTATGAAATGTATGTTGGCTTTTATTTTTAACTTTGTGTCTTAAACTTATACGTGAAAAAAATGTTTTGATTAGTATTTGACTTTTTGTGAAAGGGGAATTCATTTGTAATGTTTAATATTTATATTTTAAAAATATTCTTTATTCATGCTGGGATTTTCAGGGTTTGGGGTATTAATAATATTTTTCTTAAAAATTACTCAATAACCTTGCTCACCTGATGATGGAGAGAAAACTGCATTGGGTCAATAGTAGAAGCAAATCACATTTATGATGTTTCAACTGATTTGACAAGAAAAAAAAAAGCATTACCTACTAAGGTTTTTCAAAAAACATAACTTTGTTGTGAGATATTATTGTAAATATCCAAAAATACTAACTAGAGCCAGTAAATTGTATGATAGGACTTGGGGACACATTAGAGGTAATCTTTCATTCCAAGTGGAAACTTTTTTTTTTCCACATGTATATATGTTTTTTTTACTCTTCTGAATTCCTTTGTTTTAAATGTGTTTTTAGTAAAAAAATTTATATGTATGAACACATAAAAATATGTTTGCACACTTTATCTTCACCCAATATCTGAGTTTAATAGGTCTAGGCTATTTAAATCATTTACACTATTGTGACAAATTATATTTTGGATTTTATATATCTTATTTTATATAATAATTACAATGGTTTGCTGTATAGTTTGTTACATTTTAATATACAGGCTGTTTCTACAGCATTTTTTCTTCTAATGCATTAAAACAATATCCTTAAATTAATTGATGCTGAAGGTGTTAGAAAAATTTAAGTGGACATTTCTGATAAAAACAAATAGGACTGAATTATTAGAATATAAATAATAGATATCTTTAGAAGCCCCAAACAGCAAATATTTATTGTAAGACTTTAAAAATGAAGATTTCTCCAGTAAACTGAATAAAACAAGGGAATTCATAAATTGCTTAGAATCGTTTTGAAAGATCTACCTAAAGCTAGAAAATAATTTTAAAAGTGGAATAGATTGCTGTTTAAGAAAAGAGTAAGTTATCATAGGTGTGCATAAGGATGGGCACACATTCATTTTGTAGAGAGACTAATGCAGCCAGTATTGGAGAGAATGTTGAAACACTTTATAATAAGCCATTTTTGGAGGCCTGTGAGCTGGAGATTTAGCTAGACCAAACCAAAGATGATCTCTATGTCTACTTCATATGGAGTAGGGAATATTTACCTATAATAGGGTTTCTCAAATGTGCTTCTGTATTTGTAAACATTTAATTAAAATTTTCAAATATAATTACTTTAACCTGTGTTTAAAATATAGGACACACTAAAATATTTTAACACCAAAGTATATCAGAGACTTCAAATCAATTAATAAATTTCCTGTCTGGTTAAATTTGGTTGCCTTGATTTTGGTATAAACTGTCTGCTACTATCTCATGACATTTGCTCAGATTCTGTTGATTAAATATTTATTAGGAAGGTTGTAGTTGTCTACAGAAATTTTTCTAAACATCATTTCTGCTTATATTCATACATAGAAAATAATGCAAGTAGTTATAAAACATATAGTCCATGTGTGCACAGCACAAATCTAAGCATCCTGGGGTTGTTGGGATATTTGTCTATTAATACAGCTCACCAGCTTCTAGAATACTATTCAGTAAATATTTGTGCTCATGAAATATTTGTTGAAAAAGAATGAAGTATTGGGCAAAACTCAAGTTTATATGCTGAAGATATAGATCTTCTTCTAGTATAATAAGGTGTAATAAGAGGATTCATAATGCAGTTAACAGTGATAATACCAAAATATATATTTTAAGGACTTGTCATAACATTTGTTGCTTCTGGCAAAACTCTTATGTTTACAAAATCTATGATTTTCTGGTGCACTAAATGATTACTTAAAAATTTGGAGAAGGATAACCCAGTATAAAATTTTAAAAGAAATTAAAAAATGAAATCTGAATATTTGAAGTACAGCTTAATCAGGCTTAAGATAAAAATGGCAAGTCAGATTCTATCAATATTATTTCTTCAACTAGTTTAGATCTCCCTGATAATGTCTTAAAAATTAAAAACAACGTATCAAAACTTCTCACACAAAAAGACTAGAAAATTACTAGGATAAGAGTATAATGGTGGCAGCTAATTGGTCTTTATTATTGTGAATATGTTCCTCAGCCATTACAGTTCCTCAGTTGAATTTAGAATTTAACCTCAGAGTCCGAAGTGGTAAAGAGGAATAAATGCAGAAACAAAACTCCAGTATGAGTCAGGGAATTTTATACATTAATTATGAATTAATGACTTTAGGTTTTGAATTTCTCCATGTTTGTTATGTTGGTCTTTCTCCCAGGAGTGATGTTATGGGTCTTTAAGATTAGCACTGAAAGGGTGATCAGAGGCAAAAGCAGTCACCTCTATCTCTAGGCTTCAGTGGTAGAGTGGATTGCTGCAATTTCCAATGGGTAAAGCAATTTCTTAGCCTTGCTTTAGGAGCCCACATCAAGGAAGAATATAGAAGATCATGGGGAGTCAGACTGGCCTGAGTACAGTGAATTCTATTGAATTATAGTGTTATGAGAGATTTTTTAAATTAAAATAATTTCAAGGCAATTCAATAATTTTAAAGAAATTCTATATTCATGATACATTACTTGGGAATTTCCAAGTACTGTATAAAAGGAAGAAATTTCAATTGTTCTAAAGGCAGTCAACATATTTTAAATGTATTTCAAATTATCTGCACAGAGAATTTGCCCTCTTTCAGATGATTTTATGATTATCAGAGCCAAACATGACACACTCAACAGAAATGCTGATTTTTTTAAATTAACTACAGGTAGTTATATTAGTAAGCACTTTTCTCAGTTTATCATTCGTGCCTTGAGAACTTTTTGTATCTTTAGATGACTTATAATTGAAGCTTTGTATTCCATGGGGACAATTATATTTCTTCATACCAAGTTTCCCTTTTCCAATTTCTAACAAAATCACTATCAAAGACAATAATGGGTTATTATCTTCTCTTTTCAAACTAGTTATGGGACTTTAATAGCTTCCACTCCTTTGACATTATCATTTTTGTTTCCCTGACAAGGAAATTAATCAATTATTTGTGGAGACATCTTTCTCTCTCTCTCTCTCTCTCTTTTTTTTTGTAAGTTTTCTATTTAGAATGTCCTCTAAATTTAAAGGACAATCTTCTTCAAGTTTGGGTTGGTTCTCAAAATCGATTTATTTCCCTGCTCCTCTGCTTTTATTATTGCTCTCATTCCCTGAGCTCAAGAATTCTTTATAAATGTTTTCATTTTAATTGCTTTAAAAAATCAAGTGTAAAGAGTGGTGCTTCTGGGAGGAGACAGTTGACTCCCTTGGATATCTAAATTTCACTTTGAAATAATATAAAAAGGAGTCTATATCATCACTGGAAACTAGAAAAGGTCCTTTCAGCTGTCTGAAATTTAAAGAAATATTTTTCAAAAGAAAAAATGCAGAATGAATTGAGAAAAATGGGGCATAAACCAATATATTTCACTGGGAACCAAAGGGAAGTCCAGTGGGTTAGTAAGTGAAAGCTTCCCATCTTCTCTCAAAGCCCGACTATCCACCTGCATTCTATCAGAGCAGAAGCCAGAGATAAGGACAGATTGCAGAGTGCTCAGTAGGGAGGAGCAGATCTTACCACTGTCAGAACCTACAACCTACTTTACAGACCTGACTGTAGCAAGTAGACATCCCAACAATCTGCTCACAGTTTGTTATTCCCTGCTCAACATGACACTGTGCCCTGTCATTTTCCTACATCACATCACCCCTGTCTGGAAAATATGGCTTCTTCCTTCTTCTTCCTCAAAGCTCACACTTACTATAGATCAAATCCTCTGTCATGTGGTCTCAGAGCTGTTCTATCTCCTCTTTGCAATATTGCTGAGTGTTATTCTGTTTGTTTGCATAATTTTGTGGTTAAGGTCTGTCTCTTGCAGTTGAATGAAACTTCATGAAAGTAGGGTCCTCATGTGCTTTCACTCACCACTTTATAGCTAACAGAGGTTGGGTATAAAGTAGTGATCAATAAATACATATTGAAGGAAATATTTATCAGGTTGGCCAAAAGTTTCATTTGTTTTTTTTTTTCCATAAGATGGCTCTAGTAGCACTTTGTTGTCTTTAACTTCATTCAAAACAATTTTGTTAGATTGTATGTGACAGCTGTCATATCAGTGTGCATTTAAAAAAAGACATCAAAATTGCTAAATTTTTGTATAGCCATTTTAATATTGAAGATGGAAGAAAAAAGCAACATTTTTGGCATATTATGCTTTATTATTTCAAGAAAGGTACAAATGCAACCGAAATGCAAAAAAAAAAGATGTGTACAGTGTATGGAGAAGGTGCTGTGACTGATTGAACGTTTCAAAAGTGGTTTGTGAAGTTTTGTGCTGGAGATTCCTTGCTGGATGATGCTCCATGGTCAGGTAGACCAGTTGAAGTTGATAGCAATCATATTGAGACATTAATTGAAAAGAATCTACATTATACCACGCGGGAGAGAGCCGGCATACTCAAAATATCCAAATTAAGTGTTGAAAATCATTTGCACCAACTTGATTATTTGAATTGCTTTGATGTTTGGGTGCCACATAAGTTAAGTGAAAAAAAAACCTTCTTGACCGTATTTCTGCATGCAATTCTCTACTGAAACATAATGAAAAAGTTCCATTTTTAAAACAAATTGTGACGGGTGATGAAAAGTGGATACTGTGCAATAACGTGGAATAGAAGAGATCGTGGGGCAGGTGAAATGAACCACCACCACCCACACCAAAGGTTGGTCTTCTTCCAAAGAAGGTGATGTGTATATGGTGGGATTGTAAGGGAGTCTTCTATTATGAGCTTCTGCCAGAAAACCAAATGATTAATTCCATCAGGTACTGCTCCCAGTTAGAATAACTGAAAGCAGCACTCAACGAAAAGCATCCAGAATTAATCAACAGAAAATGCATAATCTTCCATCAGGATAATGCAAGACCACATGTTTCTTTGATGATCAGACAAAAACTGTTACAGCTTGGCTGGGAAGTTCTGATTCATCCGCCATATTCACCAGACATCGAAACTTTGGATTTCCATTTATTTCTGTCTTTACAAAATTCTCTTAGTGGAAAAAATTTTCATTCCCTGGAAGACTGTAAAATGCACCTGGAACAGTCCTTTGCTCAAAAAGATGAAAAGTTTTGGGAAGATGGAATTATGAATTTGCCTGAAAAATGGCAGAAGGTAGTGGAAGAAAAGGGTGAATATGTTGTTCAATTAAGTTCTTAGTGAAAATGAAAGATGTGTCTGTTATTTTTACTTAAAACTCAAAGGCACTTTTTGGCCAACCGAATACCAGTTGATTTGAGATAACAGAGGTTGAATACACTGTAGCAAACAACTTGAAACTGAGTATTAGAAACAACTGCAGTAAAGTCCATTAGTAATTCTTTGCCACAGGCAATGTTTTCATTGTCTGTGTCATTCTTAGACCGCAGATTAACCCAAGCTAATTCATTTTCTTTTTCCAGTGCTACCTCAGATTTTAGTCTAACAAATCTTATTCTTGTTCTTTGTAGAGTAAATAATTGAGGTTTGTTTTACATTTTTTTCTTTATTTTTTGCTTTTGCGTATTCTTGTTATGACTTGCCTGTTAGATGAGGAATGTTTCCCATTTACACTCACAGACATCACAAAGGTATTTCCAAAATTTAGTTCCTCATTCCCCTGATATAAATCTGACAATATGTAAACTCAGAGCAATAAATATTTTTTTTCTAAATATAAATTTCCACATACACATATTTCTTAAATCGATATTCATATTTTATATAAAAACATATGTATGAAATTAAGACCAGTTATCTCAGAATTGTGACTATTTTATTATTATAGATATCTGTAGTTTCTAAAATTCCTATGGTGTGATACTTATGTAATAACTAAAAATGTTACATCAAAAATGTTTTCAGAAAACCAAATTTTCATACTGATCTTTTTTCCCTCTTATTCCTTTTTTTTCAACAAAGCAATCCAAGTATATCTAGTTTGATACAGATTTTTAAATGTGACCTTATATCAATTTTGTAATGTTAATGACTTACTCTGAAAATCAACTTACACTATTAAATTAAAATGCTTAAAACACAGCAGGATTTACATTATATCTATTTTCTCCCATCCAGATTTAATTTACTGTCTCTCCACTGAACATACAATTAGAAAAAGCAAGACACTGATATTCCCATACATATGTAATTTTTCTACTGAGGAAATCAAAACACTGAAGGGGGCAAGACAAAACTTTTCATCCTCAGATTATTCTGTTTTCCACTGATGAAGCCCTTCCATTTAAGTAAGGTCATGTTAACTGGAACCTCCATACCTCTGCCCTTTGCTGAGCTCCACTTCTGTGTTGCTCCATATCTAAAATAGGGAGGTCTTTTCCAGCATAGATCCTGTATAAAGCAATTGACTACCCATTCTTTGCTATGTTATTCACTGAATGTTCACCAGACCTTCTCTTTATAGCCTTGGCATTAACTAGACTTTTCTAATTCTCTGACAGACATTCCATGAAGGCTGGGGGGAGGGGAATAGGGGTATGCATTTGTGATTCAAAGATAGATTGTAATGAATAAAAATACCATGAGGTGAAAACCAGCGTTCTAAACTAGGTGTTATAAGCAACTAATTATATTTCCAATGTAATAAATTGAAATTCCTATGGTTCAGAGGGAAAATAACAGGAAAGAAAACTGAAGAAAATAGAAACCACAAACCAGAATAAAACACAGACCCTAAAGCTAGAGTCTTGAATTTGAATGACCATTAGGAAGAAAGAGACAGGGTTTGAGAGATAGGTATAGGTTTCAAACTTGTATTACCCACGTGGTCTGAAAATCCCCAAATTGAGACATTTAGTTTAGACCACTCCTGAGTAGTAATTCCCCAAGTTACACATTCAATACATATATGATAAAACTGTAAACAATGAATGTTTGGGGGTGATGAAAATCAAACACCAAATTCAGGAGTGTTTGGCTGCAAGGCAGAGAAATGCAATTGATAATATATTGGCAATATTTTATCACTTAATCTACATAGAATAGGCACATAGGTTTTTTCTTAGATCATTTTTTGAATCATTTTTTTGAGTATTTGTTAATAATTTAAATTTTAAACCAAAATCTAACAAGTTAAACAATTTACTTGTGTGGTGACATTCTAGATGCTTCAAAAACGTAATACTTTTTAATTAATACTCAGGAAAAAATTAATACTTTCCATAAAATATAAAATAATAGTTTGTATTTTAATTAAAAGGTAAATGAAAATCAGGATAATCTTTGTGCCACATAAGGAAACATAGTTAATACTCATGAATTTATTTTATTTTGCTTTTTATTTTATTATTTGTATTTAAATTCTGTTTTTCTTAATCTGTAATACATTCAAAGATCAAAAAGTACAAAAGGAATAGTTATCTTAAAAGACCATGAAGAACATTACTCATTTATGAACCTGCCAATCATGAATGGAGAAAACATATGAATAAACAATTTGCAAAAGAATTATAATGGCTAATATATTCATAAAACTGGCATGCAGATTAGGCTTTAAATAGGTAAACATTTTACTTCTCTAATGAATTTAGAAATTTGTCATCATAATGAATTACAGAGTTTTGAACATTTTTTTTTTTTTTTGCTGTACGCGGGCCTCTCACTGTTGTGGTCTCTTCCGTTGTGGAGCACAGGCTCCGTACGCGCAGGCTCAGCGGCCATGGGTCACGGGCCCAGCCGCTCCGCGGCATGTGGGATCCTCCCGGACCAGGGCACAAACCCCTGTCCCCTGCATCGGCAGGCGGACTCTCAACCACTGTGCCACCAGGGAAGCCCTGAAACAAATTTTTAGTGTTCAGTTTCATATTCGTTTTTCAACATTATGAATTCAGGAGATGCCTGAATTTTTATTTAGCCAGGAGCAGCAAGACTTGTAGCTGTGGCCCTATCTAGTCCTCTTTGAACTGTCACATATTCTGTCCCAAAAGAGAAGTATTCATATTTCGCATCACTCTTTGCTGCTCATTATTTGTTTGCAGGGTCTTTCAAGTCCTTTCCATTTTTACATTAGAGTTTGAAAACATATGTGAACATTCCTCTGGTACTGCAGAGGCTATTCTGGCAATTGCTTGAGGTTTCTTTTTTCTCTAGATTCTTGAATATTAGTGTACCTTATCTTTCCACGTTGAAGTAGATTTTCTCATTCTTCCTTTATTATGTTCTCCTTTGCTCATATTTCATTTTGTGTGCTCTCTGAGACTCGTTCCCTGACTGCATGAGCAGGGAGCAGCAGGGGAAGAGCCCAGTGGGCAGAAGTGTGAATGCTGGGGCCAATTTGCTACAGATGAGCTCCATCTGTGTCTCCATGTCCTCACAAATAAAAAGCATATAAATTAACACTCACCTCATAGTGTGGTTTTCAGATTAAATTTTTTGCCCACATAAGAGTTGGCTAGTAACAGTAGCAGTAGTAAAAACTGTAGTAATAGTATTTTGTATGGGTGTAATAAACTCTTCAGATCCCACTTCTGCCTCTTCTGATCAATTTGCATAAACTAGTAATATGTTGCAATGATTGAGCTCTCATTGAACAAATCTCAAAATAAGAATGACACTTTCACCTATTTCAAATGAATCCTATTCATATTGAACTCAAAAGAAATATTGTTTTCTCATTTTAAATACAAAAACAAATAACCTTTGCTGAAGACAAAATTTGGGGATTACAAAAATTAAGTGTACTTTATTGTGGTTGATTTTAAAAAATGGTATGTTTTTAACTCAAGTGATTTTTTAAAAGATTAGCATGTTGAAGATTTTGATTACTAGGGATGTCCCAAAGTTTTATAGAATTTTGGAGAATCAACTATTAACATTTTTCATAACTAGTAATTTGTGGAACATTGTTTGGCAGATGTTTCTCCAGTTCACAGAATATTAAGCCTATTTATTACTTTTGTAAGAGTTCAGAAAATATTTAAAC
The DNA here is from genome assembly GCF_963455315.2 of Globicephala melas. Lineage (NCBI taxonomy): Eukaryota > Metazoa > Chordata > Mammalia > Artiodactyla > Delphinidae > Globicephala > Globicephala melas. Next base: position 21,958,163 of record NC_083325.1, read on the forward strand.
AATTAATATTGAAGTAATAGAAACATGTACAACCAGTTGATTTAAGGTCAAATGAAACAGCAAGATTTAGAATATAGGAAGTTGAACAAACATACACACACATGTTTCATTAATTCTCCATTATGAATAGCATATATATATATTATTTTATTTATTTTATTTAATTTTACTTTATTTTATTTTATTTTATTTTTTCAACCTCTATATTGGATTAAAATTGTGCTACAATGGTGCATTAGCTTCTGCTGTATAACAAAGTGAATCAGTCATACATATACACACATCCCCATATCCACTCCCTCCTATGTCTCCCTCCCACACTCCAAATCCCACCCCTCTAGGTGGTCACAAAGCACCGAGCTGATCTCCCTGTGCTATGCAGCTGCTTCCCACCAGCCATCCGTTCCATATTTGGTAGTGTATGTATGTCCATGCCAATCTCTCACTTTGTCCCAACCCACCCCTCCCCCTCCGCATGTCATCAAGTCCACTCTCCACGTCTGCATCTTTATTCCTGACATGGCTCTAGGTTCTTCAGAAGCTTTTTTTTTTTTTTTAGATTCCATATATATGTGTTAGCATATGGTATTTGTTTTTCTCTTTCTGAATTACTTCACTCTGTATGACAGACTCTAGGTCCATCCACCTCACTACAAATATTCCATTTTATATATTGCCACATCTTTATTCATTCATCTCTTGATGGACACTTGGGTTGCTTCCATGTCCTGGCAATTGTAAATAATGTTGTAATGAATATTGTGGTACATGACTGTTTATGAATTATGGTTTTCTCAGGGTATATGCCCAAAAGTGGGATTGCTCAGTCATATGGTTGTTCTATTTCTAGTTTTTTACAGAACCTCCATACTGTTTTCCATACAATTATGGAAATTTACATTCCTACCAACAGTGCAAGAGGGTTCCCTTTTCTTCACACACTCTCCAGCATTTATTGTTTGTACATGTTTTGATGATGGCCATTCTGACAAATTTGAGGTGATACCTCATTGTAGTTTTGATTTACATTTCCCTAATGATTAGTGATGTTGAGCATACCTTCATGTGTTTGTTGGCAATCTGTATATCTTCTTTAGGGAAATGTCTATTTAGGTCTTCTGCCTATTTTTGGATTGGGTTGTTTGTTTTTTTGATATTGAGCTGCATGAGATACTTGATATTTTGGAGATTAATCCTTTGTCAATTTCTTCATTTGCAAATATTTTCCTGCATTCTGAGGGTTGTCTTTTTGTCTTGTTTATGGTTCCCTTTGCTGTGCAAAAGCTTTTAAGTTTCATTAGGTCCCATTTGTTTATTTTTGTTTTTATTTCCATTTCTCTAGGAGGTGGGTCAAAAAGGATCTTGCTGTGATTTATGTCATAGAGTGTCCTGCCTCTTTTCCTCTAAGAGTTTTGTAGTGTCTGGCCTTACATTTAGGTCTTTAATCCATTTTTAGTTTATTTCTGTGTATGGTGTTAGGGAGTGTTCTAATTTCATTCCTTTACATGTAGCTGTCCAGTTTTCCCATCACCACTTATTCAAGAGGCTGTCTTTTCTCCATTGTATATTCTTGCCTCCTTTATCAAAGATAAGGTGACAATATGTACATGGGTTTTTCTCTGGGCTTTCTATCCTCTCCTGTTGATCTACATTTCTGTTTTTGTGCCAGTACCATACTCTCTTGATTACAGTAGCTTTGTAGTATAGCCTGAAGTCAGGGAGCCTGATTCCTCCAGCTCCATTTTTCTCTCTCAACATTGCTTTGGCTTTTCACGCTCTTTTGTATTCCCATACAAATTGAGAAATTTTTTGTTCTAGTTCTGTGAAAAATGCCATTGTTAGTTTGATAGGGATTGCATTGACTCTATAGATTGCTTTGGGTAGTAGAGTCATTTTCACAATGTTGATTCTTCCAATCCAAGAACATGGTATATCTATCCATCTGTTTGTATCATCTTTACTTTCTTTCATTAGTGTCTTATAGTTTTCTTAACACAGGTCTTTTGACTCCTTAGGTAGGTTTATACCTAGGTATTTTATTCTTTATGTTGCAGTGGTAAATGGGGGTGTTTTCTTAATTTCTCTTTCAGATTTTTCATCATTAGTGTATAGGAATGCAGCAGATTTCTGTTCATTAATTTTGCATCCTGCTACTTTACCAAATTCATTGATTAGCTCTAGCAGTTTTCTGGTACATCTTTATGATTCTCTGTGTATACTATCATGACATCTGCAAACATTGACAGTTTTACTTCTTTTCCAATTTTGATTCATTTATTTCTTTTTCTTCTCTGATTGCTGTGGTTAAGACTTCCAAAACTATGCTGAATAATAGTGGTAAGAGGTGGAAACCTTGTCTTTTTCCTGATCTTAGTAGAAAAGTTTCAATTTTTCACCATTGAGAATGATGTTGGCTGTGAGTTTGTCATATATGGCCTTTGTTATGTTGAGGTAAGTTCCCTCTAATTCCACTTTCTGGGGATATTTTATCATAAATTGGTATTGAATTTTGTCAAAAGCTTTTTCTGCATCTATTGATATGATCATATGGTTTTTCTCCTTCAGTATGTTAATATGGTTTATCACATTGATTGATTTGCATATTTTGAAGAATCCTTGCATTTGTCAGATAAACCCCACTTAATCATAGTGTATGATCTTTTTAATGTGCTGTTGGATTCTGTTTCCTAGTATTTTGTTGAGGATTTTTGCATATGTTCATCAGTGTTATTGGCCTGTAGTTTTCTTTTTTTGTGACATATTTGCTGGTTTTGGTATCACGGTGATAGTGGCCTCATAGAATGAGTGTGGGAGTGTTCCTCCCTCTGCTATATCTTGGAAGAGTTTGAGAAAGATAGGTGTTAGCTCTTCTCTAAATGTTTGATAGTATTCACCTGTGAAGCCATCTATTCCTTGGTTTTTGTTTGTTGGAAGATTTTTAATTACAGTTTAAATTTTAGTGCTTGTGATTGGTCTGTTTATATTTTCTATTTCTTCCTGGTTCAGTCATGGAAGGTTGTGCTTTTCTATGTATTTGTCCATTTCTTCCAGGTTTCCCATTTTATTGACATAAATGTGCTTGTAGTAATCTCTCATGATCCTTTGTATTTCTGCAGTGTCAGTTGTTACTTCTCCTTTTTCATTTCTAATTCTATTGATTTGAGTCTTCTCCTTTGTTTCTTGATGAGTCTGGCTAATGGTTTATCAATTTTGTTTATCTTATCAAAGAACTAGCTTTTAGTTTTATTGATCTTTGCTATTGTTTCCTTCATTTCTTTTTCATTTATTTCTGATCTGAACTTTATGATTCCCTTCCTTCTGCTAGCTTTGTTTTGTTGTTGTTGTTCTTCTTTCTAATTGCTTTTGGTGTAATGTTAGATTGTTTATTTGAGACGTTTCTTGTTTCTTGATGTAGGATTGTATTGCTATAAACTTCCCTCTTAGACTGTTTTTGCTGCATCCCACAGGTTTTGTGTCATCGTGTTTTCATTGTCATTTGTTTCTAGGTATGTTTTGATTTCATCTTTGATTTCTTCAGTGATCTCTTGGTTATTTAGAATTGTATTGTTTAGCCTACACGTGTTTATAATTTTTATAGATTTTTTTCCTTTAATTTGTATCTAGTCTCATAGCATTTTCCTCAGAAATGTTCTTGATACAATTTCAGTTTTCTTAAATTTACCAAGGCTTGATTTGTGACCCAAGATATGATGTATCCTGGAGAATGTTGCATGAGCACTTGAGAAGAAATTGTATTCTGTTATTTTTGGATGGAATGTCCTATAAATACCAAATAAGCCCATCTTGTTTAATGTATCATTTAAAGCTTGTGTTTCCTTATTTATTTTCATTTTGGATAATCTGTCCATTGGTGAGAGTTGGTTGTTAAAGTCCCCTACTATTATTGTGTTACTGTCAATTCCCCTCTTTTGGCTGTTAATATTTGCCTTATGTATTGAGGTGCTCCTATGTTGGGTGCATAAATATTTACAATTGTTATATCTTCTTCTTGGATTGATCCTTTGATCATTATGTAATGTCTTTCTTTGTCTCTTGTAATAGTCTTTAAAGTCTCTTTTGTCTGATATGAGAATTGCTACTCCAGCTTTTTTTTGATTTCCATTTGCATGGAATATCATTTTCCATCCCCTCACTTTCAATCTGTATGTGTCCCAAGGTCTGAAGTGGGTCTCTTGTAGACAGCATATATATGGGTTTTGATTTTTATCCATTCAGCCAGTTTATATCTTTTGGTTGGAGCATTTAATCCATTCACATTTAAGGTAAATATTTATATATACGTTCCTATTAGCATTTCTTAGTTGTTTTAGGTTTGTTTTTGTGGGTCTTTTCCTTCTCTTGTGTTTCCTGCCTAGAGAATTTTCTTTAGCATTTGCTGTAAAGCTGTTTTTTTGATGCTGAATTGTCTTAGCTTTTGCTTGTCTGTAAAGTTTTTAATCTCTCTGTTGACTCTGAATGACCTCCTTGATGGGTAGAGTAATCTTGCTTGTAAGTTTTTCCCTTTTTCACTTTAAATATGTCCTGCCACACCGTTCTGCCTTGCAGAGTTTCTGCTGAATGTTCATCTGTTAACCTTATGGGGATTCCCTTGTACGTTATTTGTTGCTTTTCCCTTGCTGCTTTTAATATGTTTTCTTTGTATTTAACTCTTGATAGTTTGATTGATATGTGTCTTTACATGTTCCTCCTTCGATTTATCCTGTATGGGACACTCTGGTCTTCCTGGACTTGGTTGACTATTTCCTTTCCCAAATTAGGGAAGTTTTCAACTGTAATCTCTTCAAATATTTTCTCAGTTCCTTTCTTTTTCTCTTCTTCTTCTGGGACCCCTTTAATTCAAACATTGGTGCCCTTAATATTGTTCCAGTGCTCTCTGACACTGTCCTCAATTCTTTTCATTCTTTTTTCTTTATTCTGCTCTGTGGTAGTTATTTCCACTATTTTATCTTCCAGGTCACTTAGTCATTCTTCTGCCTCAGTTATTCTGCTATTGAATCCTTCTGGAGGATTTTAATTTCATTTATTGTATTGTTCATCATTGTTTGTTTGCTCTTTCATTCTTCTAGGTCGTTGTTGAACATTTCTTGTATTTTCTCCATTCTATTTCCAAGATTTTGGATGATCTTTACTATCATTATTCTGAATTTCTTTTCAGGTAGACTGACTATTTCCTCTTCATTTGTTTGGTCTGATGGTTTTTTACCTTGCTCTTTCATCTGCTATGTATTTCTCTGTCATCTCATTTTCCTTAACTCTGTGTTTGTGGTCTCCTTTTCCCAGGATGAATGTTTATAATTCCCATTGTTTTTCATGTCTGACCCCAGTGGGTGATGTTGTTTCAGTGGGTCATGTGGGCTTCCCTGTGGAGGGGACTGGTGCCTGTGTTCTGGTGGATGAGGCTGGATCTTGTCTTTCTGGTGGGCAGGACCACATTTGGTGGTGTGTTTTCAAGTGTCTGTGAACTTATTACAATTTTAGGCAGCCTTTCTTCTAATGGGTGGGGTTGTTTTCCTGTCTTGCTAGTTTTTTGGCATGGGGTGTCCAGCACTGGATCTTGCTGGTCCTTGAGTGTAGCTAGGACTTAGCATTGAGACGGAGATGTCTGGGAGAGCTCTCACTGATTGATGTTCTGTGGGGCTGGCAGGTCTCTGTTGGACCAATGTCTTGAATTCAGCTCTCCCACCTCAGAGTTTCAGGCCTGACACCTGGCCAGAGCACCTAGACCCTGGGGAAGGTGGGCTATGAGTTGGGTGTCAGCCACTGCCCTGTTGTAGCTCTGTGTCAGCTGTCTCCAAAGTCATCCAGATACATTGGGTTATTCCACCATTCCTCGGAACTTGCACATGCCAGTCTGGGATTTGTAGATGTCTTCCCGATACTCTTCATTGAAATACCTTGCATTCATGGTTGTGAGAGATATGCTAATAGTGTTGCTTCTTTTCAGTTCAGAGACTGGGACAGTCTGAGCCTTTATGTGGCCAAGTCAGTAGCAGCTAGCAAATGGTCTCAAAGTGATAACATGTCAGATTCCAAGGAGGCTTTCTGCAGTGGCTGAGCAGCAGTCCCAAGCAGCCACTTCACTCAGCTGCAACACTCTGACTGGGAATCTGTGGGACCCTCAAATGAGGATTTCTGCTGGCCCTAGAGCCTGACTTGCCCACTCAGGCAAGAAACAGGAGAACGTCTACTGGCTCCATCTCACCAGAGAAGCAGACACCTGGAAGCTGTGTGGCCAACAGCACAGGAGCTGACAGGTGGGTGGGCAGTGCTGATAACCTCCTGAGAAAAGCCAGAACTGCATGAAGCATTCCCATGCTACCACCCAGGTTGGGGAATTAGTTCAGAGCTGAGGCTGAAGGTAGTTCCCAGCCCACCCCATCTGGAAAGCCTGGTGTTACCCCACCCAGTCCTGCTAAGGCAAGTCTATACTTTTATTTTATATGTTAATGCATAAGAAAATAATCAGACTTAATTATATTATAGGTATCCATTATGTTTCCTAAAATTTATCATGTGGAAGATAATTGTTTATGTTTTGAAACACATAAAAGAGAAATACACTATGCCTCTTTCTTTAAGACATCTTATAAGATGAAGATGTTTTATTTCCATTTTCCCCATTTTTCTGATTCTTTGTGCTCAAGTTTTTTCTCATTAAAAGCAAATTAAATCATAATTCCTTCCAGGAAACACCACATATGCACATAAACAAGCATGATTTGCATTACAATTAGAATTCTTCCTACTGTTATTTTATGAAAATGAGAGTCAAAAGATTTGCACCCTTGGATAATATTTGAAATCACAAATCAAAGTATAAATCAAGGTACCTAGAGAGTATTAAATATTCATTTTAAATATCAGCCCAAACAGTCATGTAATTAAGCTACCATTTTATTACATGGCATAATGATAGAGACCTCTGCATTCTGTTTTTCTGACAGTAATAAAATATCTTGACAGCATGTTTATTGAAAGTAATTGCCAGGAGAAGAAAAGTTAAAAAAAAAATTCCTATTAAAAAAAAACTATCAAATTCACTAATAAACTTTTAAGCTTTAAAAAAATAATAAATTTGTTGTGTGTGTGAAGCTGTTTAGTTTTGAAAATATTTTATAAGTATTAATTGATTTGATCAGTCCAGGGACCATATTAATAGCAATATGACCATCATTACTTCTAGGAAGTTAATAAGCAGATAATCAGATACTAATATCTAAAATAAATTAGATAAATTAAGTAGTGATATATAATAACACAACTGCAAAACAGGCAGTAAAAATGGAGCTCAATAATTCTGAGACCAAATTGTTTATCATGAGTCTTTTTTAATGTATAATGTAAGCTTCATTTCATTTGAAAGACTTTTAAGGTGCTGGTAGATAAAAAAGAAATAGGCAATCTTGCATTTGAACCTAACTTTATTTTTTTAATGAGTTAATACGTAGAAAATACTTAATCATTCTGAGCCCATTATCAGTGTGTATTTTAGATTTTCAGTGATTAAAAAACAACTCAAATTAGATTTCAAATAAATCTTAAAGGTGTGGGGAGATTTATTGGATTTTGGCATTTAGAAGGCCAAGGGAATGCTAATTTAAGATACAACCTGATTTGGACCTCAGTGACTCATCTACCCCGGGTCTCTCTCTTTGTCTCTTGATTTGTCCTCCCATAGTAAGTCCACTTCATTCCCAGAAAGATTCTTCTACATAAAGAATGTAATCATCACTAGCACCTTATATCTTACAATAAAAAATAAAGTTCTTTTTATAGTAGAGGATAACAATGTTCTCCCAATGATCCTTGGAAAATCACAAGAAGATTCTGCTTGGCACTGCTATGCTTTGATCACCTTTGAAGTAATTATTAGGCCACAGACTCAAATATTCGAATTGGTCAGCTTGAGACAAATCTTATTTCTATGTGGTCGCAGTGGCAGGCATTTCTGTATAATTGACAGCGTTACCAAAACAAAATTTGTTTCATTTACCTTATGGGCAGCAAAGTCAATATACTCACACTGGGTTGTGGTGAAGGAAAGTACATTTATTTTAAGGCACAAGTAAAGGAGTACTGGCAGCTTATGTTCAAAACATAAGCTAACTCCCAAGTGGCTTTCAGGGAAAGCTTTTTAAAGACAGTGTGAAGGAGAGGGTCACAGGGTGTGTGATCAACTTGTGCACAATTATCTGATTGTTTGATGTTAAGGTAACAGAGTAATGTTTCAGGAATTTCAGTTATCAACTTACTGGTTCCAATTGGTCTGGGGTATAGTGCTGATGATCAGCATGCAGTTTATTTTTCCACCTGGTGCGGTTTTATGTGTCTGTTAAACAACTCAAAGATATGGCTCAGGATATTACCTACACCTGTTGAGGTGGAACAAAAGTTCCTTAACTTTGTTTTATGGCTAAACTATTATTATTTTGTCTTGCTTGACTCTTTTCCTTTGTTTTTGTATTTTTTCACTTCTCTGATTAAATTTGTTCTTTGGACCATGGGGAAGGAGTAGGAGACTAAACCACTTTTACAGACAAAATGCAGTGGACATGGGGGCCTATCCATGGGAAGACCTCATAGATTCCTGCTCAGTTTCAATAATTCCTTGAAATTATCATTGTGGAAGAGGATGAACCACATCAGACCCATTGCTTGACAAATATTTTCATGTACCACATTCTCATCCTGATTGTCAAGCAGCCATACGCTTTTCTTTACATGTATATACCCAAAACTTTCCCTCCTATATATAATAATACTATGTACCCTCATGAAAAGAAGCTATCTTCAAGTTTTTCAAGTTACTTGATTCAATGTCAAATCTAGGCTATCTGGATGACGTTAGTCTTGTCAATTTTGCTTTGCAAGTAATAGTTAAGAGATAAATATCATCAGCCTTAACACACCCAATACAATGAACACAGTAGAAGTAAATTGAGGATGTCCACTCTCACCATTATTATTTAACATAGTTTTGGAAGTCCTAGCCATGGCAATCAGAGAAGAAAATGAAATAAAAGGAATATGAATGGGAAAAGAAGAAGTAAAATTGTCACTGTTTACAGATGGCATGATACTATACATAGAAAATCCTAAAGATGCCACCAGAAAACTACTAGAGCTAATCAATGAATTTGGTAAAGTTGCAGGATACAAAATTAATACACAGAAATCACTTGCATTCCTATACACTAACAATGAAAAATCAGAAAGAAAAATTAAGGAAACAATCCCATTTACCATTGTAAGAAAAAGAATAAAATACTTAGGAATAAAACTACCTAAGGAGGAAAAAGTCCTGTACTCAGAAAACTATAAGATACTGAGGAAAGAAATCAAAGATGATGCAAACGGATGGAGAGATATACAAAGTTCTTGGATTGGAAGAATCAATATTTTGAAAATGACTATACAACTCAAAGCAATCTACAGATTCAATGCAATTCCTGTCAAATTACCAATGACAATTTTCACAGAATTAGAAGAAAAAAATTTACAATTTGCATGGAAATACAAAAGACCCTGAATAGCCAAAGTAATCTTGATAAAGAAAAATGGAGCTGGAGGAATCAGGCTCTCTGATGTCAGACTATATTATAAAGCTACAGTAATCAAGACTGTATTGTACTGGCACAAAAACAGAATTGTAGACCAGTGAAACAGGATAGAAAGCCCAGAGATAAACCCATGCATCTATGGTCACCTAATGTGTGACAAAGGAGGCAAGAATATACACTGGAGAAAAGGCAGTCTCTTCAATAAGTGGTGCTGGGAAAACTGGACAGGTACATGTAAAAGAATGAAATTAGAACATTCCCTGACTCCATACACAAAAGTAAATTCAAAATGGATTAAAGACCTAAATGTAAGGCCAGACACAATAAAATTCTTAGAAGAAAACATAAAGCAGAACACTCTTTGACATAAATCACAGCAAGATATTTTTTGACCCACCTCCTAGAGTAATGAAAAAAAAAAAAAAAAAACAGGACCTAATGAAACTTAAAAGCTTTTGCACAGCAAAGGAAACTAGAAATAAGATGAAAAGACAACCCTCAGAATGGGAGAAAATGTTTGCAAAAGAAGCAACTGACAAGGGATTGATCTCCAAAATATACAAACAGCTCATGCAGCTCAATATCAAAAAAACAAACAACCCAATCAAAAAATTGGGCAGGGGCTTCCCTGGTGGTGCAGTGGTTGAGAGTCCACCTCCCGATGTTGGGGACATGGGTTCATGCCCCTGTCCAGGAAGATACCACATGCCATGGAGCAGCTGGGCCCGTGAGCCATGGCCGCTGAACCTGCACGTCCGGAGCCTGTGCTCCACAATGGGAGAGGCCACAACAGTGAGAGGCCCACATACCACAAAAAAAAAAATTGGGCAGAAGACCTAAACAGACATTTCTTCAAAGAAGACATATAGATGGCCAACAAATACATGAAAAGATGATCAACATCACTAATTATTAGAGAAATTCAAATCAAAACTACAATGAGCTATCACCTCACACCGGTCAGAATGGCCATCTTCAAAAAATCTACAAACAAATGCTGGAGAGGGTGTGGAGAAAAGGGAACAGTCAACAGTCCTACACTGTTGGTGGGAATGTAAATTGGTACAGCCACTATGGAAAATAGTATGGAGGTTACTTAAACTAAAAATAGAACTACCATATGACCCAGCCATCCCACTCCTGGGCGTAAACCTGGAGAAAACCATAATTCAAAAAGATATATGCACCCCAATGTTCATTGCAGTACTATTTACAACAGTCAGGACATGGAAAAAACCTAAATGTCCATCAACAGAGTAATGGATAAAGAAGATGTGGTACATATATATGAATGGAATTTTAGTAAAGATAGGAGAGTTTTAAAAAGGTGGGCATGTATGTTAATTTACAAATTTGGGGTGTAAGAAAATATCACATTCCTGTGTTTCTATAAATCAACTTAATTTTTATTTCAAACCTCCCAAATTGTAAGATATCCCACCTGCAGTCAGGTTTTCCCCTCTTCACCTTCTAGGTGTGACATGAGCAGACTGCCAAATTATTGGAGATGAGGAAATGGAAGAGCTGGTTGTAGGAGAGACACCTCCATTGGTGATTATGGAGACATACAATGTTCTTTGCCTTCCCCCCCAAAAAAGTTACTAATTTGTCTTCTAACCACTCATTTTATCCCCCAAAGGGAGGTGCTGGTAACATTTTTTATATGCATTGCAAACTTAATTTTTTTAATGGTAATTCACCTAGGGTATCCAAATTGTAGGTACCTGGATCTGTACACAGATTACTTTGTGAAATGAAAGGTGAGAAATTTCTCATTTTTTGGAGAATTTTTTCTACTGTTTCTCGTGACTTATATTTCTGAGAGCTTTATTTCTTTATTACATTTTGAAAGGACTATTTTAAGATAGGCTGATTTTCAACTTAGGTATATGAAGAATGCACAAACTACACTATTCCTTATAATTAATTTGAAATAAACTTTAATAATTATTCATGTTAAGACATATGTGCATTTTGTGGATTATACCTTGGTTTCACATTTCTTCCATTATTGCCCCCAAATTCTGAACCCTGTCTAATTTTAGAATTTTGCAACATTGAAACCATAAATTCTGCCTTCAATAGGACAGAAGTCAGTCCCTAATGTGTAGCGAGATGAGGAGTTAAGTCAGAAACCAAAAGAGTTAGTTTAATATGAATGTGCTTCAAACTATAATTCTTCCTTTAGAGTACTCTCCAATTCAGACTATTTACAGAAGGTCAAATGAATAGCAAAACGATCTTGCTTTTAAGAACAACTAATTAGAATTTACATCCTATATTCTTATACTTGTTACATAAACTGTGAATAATTGCATACTTAATAATGTTCTTGTGAAGGGTATGTTTCATCCAACATAAGCAGTTGAATTGTTATTTCTATCAAAGTCACCCCTTATCATACCCTTACCATTATTTTTGCTTTATATTGAAGTCCCTGATGAACACCTGCTGCTTGGAGAAATAAAGTGACATTATTCTCCATTCCATTCATAGCATATACTATTTCATTATGACCACTGAAGGCAATTATTCAACTATCAGGGAATTTTTTGTAGATATTTAATAAAAATGCATGTTAGCTTTTTGGCAGAGTCAAGGAATGGGAACTACCTGGGAAAGATTTGTCACATGAGATTTATGTTTTCTAAACTATGTTTTGTTGATGATAATGGGAATTACACATAATTAGCCTTGGGAAATGAGAAATTAAAAGAAAGACAGTTTCTTTCCTGTTGTAATTATCAAAGTTTTAGTATGCTAAGGTGCCACTTGAATCTCCTAGAGGAAGAGATGGAATTCTATGAGTCTCAGACTATTTGACAATGAACTTTTTTTTTTTTTTCTTGCGGTACGCGGGCCTCTCACTGTTGTGGCATCTCCCGTTGTGGAGCACAGGCTCCGGACGTGCAGGCTCAGTGGCCATGGCTCACGGTCCCAGCCGCTCTGCGGCACGTGGGATCTTCCTGGACCGGAGCACGAACCCGCGTCCACTGCATCGGCAGGCGGACTCTCAACCACTGCGCCACCAGGGAAGCCCCAATGAACTATTTTTGATGACATACTTCATTGAACACTTTTTGGAAATTTTAATATAAATTTGTATTATATTAGAGTTGTAGGTATCCTCAAAAATTACCTGAGTGAACACATATATTTTATAGATGAGGAAACTGAGATACAGAAGAATCTTCTCTAAATGTTCCTAATTCTACTTAATGGTAAAATAAGGAATTTATATCTGTGTTTCAGGTTAGGCATTTTTTCCAATACATCACTTGTTTTAGGAGTTAATTTCACAGTGCTTAGAATATTCAAGTATTAACCTATAGTGAGTTTAATAAAAATTAACTTTGGTATCCAAGTTAGAATAACAAATGAAGCAAAACCTTGAAGACCCCATTGTCAAAAATTAGAGCCTGCATGTAGATTAGGAAATTATTACTAGGAAATTCAAACCTTGGAATAATTTCAGCAAAACATGTAGCAGTTGAGACAAGGCTAAGGACACTTCTTATACTGAACATGCCCTTCTGGTAACTAAGGGAATGGAACTTTAGCAGAACTCCAATAACGACAACAAGCAGAGGAGAAATCAAAGGTATACAAAAAGACCGTTTAAAAGGGAGCTGATTCGTCTAGATTTTGAATGATATATTACCAAAGAAAACATTCATTGCTGTTAAGGGGGAGAAATCCTGTCTTGGCTAATTCGTAATGAGGATCATCTTAACAATGGTAGTTTTAGTACTAGGTAAAAATCTATTTGGGATTTATGTCTTTGTTCTAGAAAGAATTTTCAGGAAATCTGGAATATAGAATCCAAAATCCCATCTCCCTGTAGCCACTTATCTCTGTGATATCACTGAGATATAGTACTGATGAGAAGTTAGATGTTTTAGTTTTTTGTTTGTTTTTGTATTTTTTAATGAAAGTGAGCATGGAGAAGAGGAAGTGTGGATTGACTACCTTCTTTTCTCTTTTTGACACAGTCTGTTTGTTATTCAGGCCCAGAGTCTGACAGAGATATTTCTGTCATCTCTTGGTTCTTTCAGTAATTTCACGAGACACCTTCCCATATATGTGCCTGGTGTCAATTAAATGGGAAATTCAAGTCACTCAAGGCCATTTTGAAGTCTCTTTGATTTTTCCCTCAGAAACTTCTGAAATGTATTACTTTAATTCTCTTCAATCCAAAGCCACACTACACACTAGGTCAACAAGCCACTCACCTTATTCTTTTTTCAGTTGCCAACCATGCTTAAAATGCACAACATGATTTGCTGTATATGAATTTACCACAATATCAGTGACAAAAATTTCCTAAATTTGTTGTCATCCTTTATAAGGGAAGTCCCTTGCTCCCACAGAAAATAGTCCTTTCCTCAAGTAAATCTGTCATGTATTTTCTCAAGGATAAATTACTGTTTTGTGTTTTTAAAAATCTCTTGCTCTTCCTTTTTTTTCTCATTGTCTATCTCTCATTATATTTTCAGCCAGAAGTCCTTATTTGGATCTTTCATCAATGGGAGCTAATGGAAGTTCTTTGGTATATTTTTTTTTTCTCCAAACCAAAGCATCCCACATTTCATGACTTGCAAAGTTCTAGAATATTAAGGTGACAACTAACAAAGTCACACTGCTAGTCCCACAGACCCCCCTCTTTAGAAAACACAAGCAAACTCTTAGCACCAAATGTGAATATCACAGCAGTTGACATCTACATAACCTTACACAATAGCATTATCTTCAAAGCAAAGTTATGCCCTGAGCATCAATACTTAGTAAAGACCCACAATGCTCCTAGTCTAGTTATGGTGTTATCTGGGGATAAAAAGAGAAGATAAAGATAAAATTCATATTTTCAGTTAATATATGCAAAGTACCCAAAGTCCTGCTAGTGAAAACATTCTTCAAGATGTTAGTTTTTCTAATTAACACTAATATTTCCTTATACTAAGCAAATTTTGTAATAATTATGCATTTTTTCTGTCTGTAACCAAATCTCACACAATTTAGAAATTTGTAAAATGTCAGCAATAGTTTACCAATTTTTCTTGACTCCCCTTTTTTTCTTCATTTAAATTTAAATCTCTAAATATTCCTTTCATATCCACATTTTGGAGCCCTCTTCCATTAATGAACTAAAAACTGTTCCCTTTCACTCAGATAGTCTAAGGCTTTGCTCTTTCTTCTTGGTTCCAACATTGCTAATTAAAAGTCTGATATTTATTCAAATCTTCTTTTATCTCCTTTTTTCTTTATATGGTTCTATGATCTCCTACGTAACCCTGTTATTTTGTCCCTTACAAAGTTGTTCTTTTTTTATACATATTTCTTTAATAGAAGTATAGTTGATTTACAATGTGTCAATCTCTGTTGTACAGCACAGTGACTCAGTTATACACATGGAGACATTCTTTTTTTTAATATTATTTTGCATTTTGGTTTATCACAGGATATTGAATATAGTTTCATGTGCTATATAGTAGGACTTTGTTTTTTTATCCATCCTATATATAATAGCTTACATCTGCTAATCCCAGACTCCCAGTCCTTCCCTCCCCAATCTCCCTGTCTGTGAATCTGTTTTGTAGACAGGTTCATTTGTGCCATATTTTAGATTCCACCTTTATGTTTTATTTTTTGTGTATTCATGCATCTCCAATTTTTCTCTTTGTTTATTTAGGTATTTCTTTTCCATGATTTAGGCTTTTCAGAAAAATATAACAATTCACAGTTTTCCACTCTTTTTTTTTTAAAAATGTGAAAGAAGAAATCTGCCTTATATTTTACCTGGAATTTTCATGTCTGTAGGCAAAAATCCTGTTTCCTTTTCTGCCTGAATCTTTACATTTTCATATGCTGTATATCACATTTTAAAATTGTTTCTTCTATTATTTTCATCTAACATGGATTTTAGGTTTCTTGCTTTTTCCTCTTTTAGTCTCTGCAGTTCTCTATCTCTTTGTGCCTCTGGCACAAACACACTTAGCTCTTGTATTTGACACAGGCACTATGTGTTTTCTCTCCATTTCACTATGGTTAATGTGTTTAACTATATCACAAACTTACATTTATTCTATTATGGAGTAAGTGATTTCTATTTCTTTGCCTCCTTTTGAGGTTCACTATAGTGACTGGGTGTTATAGAATTTACTGTTTCATTGCCTAAATTAATATGGATTGTGAGTGGGAAAGTTCAGCTGTGAATGATGGATCTGAACTATGATCATCCCTGTGGATTTTTACTGAAACTCCCATAGTCGAGTTCATTCCACCTTGCTGGGATGTAGTCCATGGAATACAATCTTATTTTGAACTATTCTCAGGAAATAGTTAATATTTCACAACTTACTTGCCTTTACTTAAAATCTGTTCCCATTTGTTCCTCTGTTGGAGAAAAAATAAGAAATTTCTTTTTTGGAGTGTAGGGCAGAGTAGACTCTGACATCATTAATGGAAAGGTATAAATGGCATTATAAACAAGTAAGGGAAGAATTTATTTTGGGGTTCCATCTTTGCCTTTTTCACACATATACCAAGATTTCATTAAATCTTAATTTGTGTACATTTTGCCATTAGTTAAGTTAATTTGTTTATTATCAAAGTTATTATCTCTCAGTTAGTACACTCATTATGCTTTTCCTCTCTATCTTTGCTCTTATCTCTTTAATTTTTCTTTCTTTTTTTTGGTGAGCTAAGGAGGGACAAAAAAATGGGTTTTTACCCCCATGGATAAAAGTTATCCATAATTTTTTTCTAGATTTAGACATTTGCCTTTATTTCCCTGTACCTACCTCATCAGATTGTTATTTAATTAAATAGTTATGTATTACAATGTAATGGTTTATAATTTAAAAACCTAAAGTAGATATGATTTTTTTTTTATTTACAGAGTTTTGGGTACATGAATGCTTGCTATATTCTTATATCTACATTTCTAAACCAAAAAAAAAAATAGATGCATAAAAATTTCTGAGTAAAAGTTTTAAAATAATATTTAATGTTTACATTCTGGTATTCTTCTGGATGGTATATATTCGATCTTAATAAGAAAAATAATTAAGATTAATTGCATTTTTGATTGTCCAGTAATACACCACAACTTAGTTACATAGATAGCCCTTTTAAATATAGGTATGACTAAAACAAAAATAGCAACCATTTTTAAACAAAAATTATCTGAGTCAAGTTTCAAATCAAAAGAGGATTTCCTTGAAGATCTAGTATTACATATTTTAAGGCATAGACAATGGGGACATGCATTAAGGACATATCTCTTTTAAAAAATAAAAGAATCAAAAATTGAAATTATTAAAAAAAATTGAAATTATTTCAAATGAAATATTAGATTTCACTCCATAACTAAAATTGCACAGCCCACAGGTTTTGTAAATTTTGTTCAGACCCTTCTGGAAAGTTTAAAAGAGGGGTCTTAAATTATTTTCCCACTCTACATCATTTTTAGTAAATTTTTTTAAATGAATTTCTCTCCAGCTATGTATGAAATTATTTTAGCAGTTTTTCTTGTATTCTATACAAAGTAAATAGAACATTTTTTTACTAAATAAATCTTTAAGTGGAAAAGAATAAGTTTTAATCTTTATTTGCTCTGACAAGGACATACAGGAAAATCCTGGAGAATATGTATAATTTTATTGTTAAAGGTTCCTGATCTTCCAAGCCTCCTCCTGAACATCATTTTACTAACTTAAACTGAACACCTGTGAGAATAAAGTTCTGTGCTATGCTGCATGGCATAAAGATTAGCATATGTTATTATTTACTCTCTCCTCACCTTTTCAGGAAGATTTTTATTATCCTCATGTAACAAAGGAAAAAGCAGTAGCTTGAGTACTTAATTAAATTATCCAAGGAATTATAGTGCAAAAGCATGAAGTGGGAAATGTCACCTGAAGCCATAATCTATGATCCCAAGTTTAGTGCTGGTTTTATTACACCTTGATACTTCTAATTTTGTAATTCATGCTCAAGAGAGATAAGTGGCTTGCCCAAGGTGTTTTTTAGAAAGGGCAAGTGAGATTAAAAGAGGTGCTTTCTCATTCCCAGGGCAAGTTTATTTCACTTTATGTCAAACAACTTTGAACAGCTCAGATCCCAGCTGAGGCAGGAGACTGGTAAAGGAGGCTGGCAGTGAAAATCGAACCACAGGAAATAAAATCATGTCTCTACATTTTGGAATTAAGTAAGGTTTAAATACTTGGTCACAAAGCCAAATATTTTCAGTTCTATACTTTTCAAGCCAGCCTGCTTGTGGTATTTTACTACAACTATAATAGGAACTGTAACAGATGGGAAGGAAAGTTGATAACCAAGCATGGCAGATCCAGCTATCCCTAAGGAAATGCAATTTAAAATGCATCTTGATAAAGACAGGAAGACTATCCGAACTAAAACAGTTGCAATTGCAAAGCAAAATGACAACTCAAATGTGTCCTCTATTTAGCATGCATTCTCTTAACAATATAACTGTCCACAGAAGGGACAGAAGGGAATATATATATATTCTGTGAATGTTAGGCAGTGTTTGTACCCAGAAGATCATCAGCAGCTACTCTTCTTAAGAAATTGAATAGTAAAGATTTTTCATTCATTGTTGTTAGTTTTTCAAGTCTCCCAGCCATACAAGTAACAAGTTGGCTAACTTTATTGTGAGCATATGGTTAAAGAGTGACTCTTCATGAGGATGAATTAATTTATGCCTGCACCTGGAAAGAGCAGCTAGAGAATCTTCTGTTTAATGAACAATGCTGGCTAGGCTAATGGAAATGGAGATGGAAAATAATGTTCAACATTATTTTATACAGCAAGACTGATATTAATCAGAACGTTACAACAGAAACAAAATTTTGGCCACTTAAATATTGTGGGTAAGATTTGCAAATTATTTGCTGAATAAAATGGTCAAATATTGGCAAGAAAATTTGTCAGACTTCATCAAAAGACACATCTATACCACTTTAATTGATGTCCTCCATAAACAGATAGTAGAGCATCATCTTTTTTTTTTTTTTCTGTATGTTATTTTACAAGCCAATGCATCTGACCTTAGATCAGACACACTATGTCAGAATTTTGAGAGACAAGGACAAACTTGCAAAGTAATCCTGTCAGCAAACTACACACAGATCTTTGGATGTATGTTATCATTGAGCTTCTGGATCCCTTATACATTAATTTGCTTCTGAAGTTTGTCTTGTGATTAGAAAACCCAATAAAAGTCACAGTAGCATTGTAATGGCTAATCCTGTGGATGAAGAATCTTAGCCAAGTCAACAACTGTGAAAAAATTTCTGTCCAAAGATATAATGTAAAGTTGAAGGGGAAGCATAAAATGAATAGAAAATGTAAGAAAATGCTGTGCTCACACATTACCCCAGGAGACAAGAAGTCTTGAGAAAGTTTTATATCTGTCTGAAATGTATAAAATGATAAGGATATTTTGCTCAGTACTCTTACAGCCTCCGTAGTGTCACTCCCCAAGTCAACATTTCAGATCTCTCTGTGGAATTTTATATTTGCTGTTATCTTTGCTAGAATTATTTAAAAATTCATAGAAGTTACTCTATACTGTAAAAGTAAAGAACATTGTAACTGGGAGGAAGATTCTATTTTTTTTCTGTTTTTTATGCTGGAGATACATTCAGGCTATGGGTTGAAAGTGATATTCAAATGTGTCCCTAATAATTCAAGTGTGTTGTGACATTTTCATAATTTCTTCACTTTTGTAACTATTTCTTCAACTACAGAAACAAAAACAATAACTCTAGTTTTCAGTTACTAGATCATTTGTTTCTTCATACAAATATATACTTTTAAAAAGCTTTTGATTTTCACAAAACATATTTCCATGTTATTTTCTAGCTTAATAACTTGTAGTGCTGAAGCTTCCTTGGAATATTGGTTTTAGTTGATATATTATTTTTAATTTATTTGGAAGAAAGAAATGCACACATTATGTCATTAATTATCCTAGATACTACTGAATTCTACAAAACTGTGAACATTCATTTTACACATTGAACATAATATCAACCTGAAAACATGCTATCATAACTTGTATTTGATGTATGAAATAAAGTTGATTCCATGTATCTGTTGATAAAGTAATACCATAAAACATATTACACAAATCATTGAAGGCAGCAGCAAGTAATAATAGTAATAGTAGTAATAATAATTTTCATCTTTCTCCCACACTCTAGTGTTTTAAAAATACAAAAATATACACTTTTTGTACAAAAACACTTAAAAGATAAAAAACTATGATGATGATGTTGATGATGATGATGATGATGATGCTTCTCAGTAAAACTGGAAATCAGAACTTATTTTCTCTTCAAAAATTTCCCTAAATGCCAAAGGCAATATATTGAAAAACTAAAATGGCATACCTGGCTGAAACCAGATAATGAGGATATCAATAAACATCAAGGCTTTTCTACAATGTATTCTGCAGGCATGATGACTTAAAATTTAGAATCATCACACCTATAGTTTTTGACGTATAAAGGAAAGGATAACAGATGAGGTTAAGAGGAATGAAACTGAATGAAATAGTAGAGGTTGTAGGCTCAGATGGTTGATGGACCAAGAAGCAACAAGGATATATGGGATGCACACAAAGGGTCAAATTCAAACAAAAGGGGTCACATAGTGATGCTGCCGGCTTTTCAATTGGATGCTTATGACAGCAGCAGTGTCATTGGGAAAGAGAGCTTTGCACTCACAACCATCATATTCTTGTTTTTCAAAGATTAAAAGTTGGAAGGAGGCACAATACAAAAGCTCCTAGTGCTTAACAGGTAACTTCTTAATTATTATAGGGGGGAAAAGAATTTACAAAACATAAAATTACTGGTTAAAAAGAATGCATTTCAGGAAAGAAGCCAACAGCCAGGGGCTTAGGTCCAGCACACCACAGTTTTTCATCCTAACACAATAGCAGGTTTTAATTTATATGAGAGTATACCCAAGACCTTCTTTAAGATTTTTCCCTATAGTTGGTAGGGATGGAGAGACCTGCTGAATTCCAGATAAGGAGTATGAGACACTTTGCTGCTCAACAGGAAAAATGACACCCACACTTAAAAGATGTTATCAAATGAGGAAAGTATTTTTGATATTTTATTCCCTTTAATAAGCTTCATGACACCTTTACAGATATTCAATGTCATACCCTATTTTTTCTTAAGAATATATAGTGTAAATTATTTTGTTTTCATGTACACCGACCTCTTCTAAAATGTGTAGTTGACCCTTCCAATATACGTTATCAGTATGCCTTTCAAGTAGAGTCTTTAAAGTTTGATAACTTATAACTTAAAGGCCTATTTCCCACTCACCACAGAAATGTATGTATTATGTATAGGTGATGTATCACAATCTGTAACTTTTTAAACTAAAATAATTGCAGATATAAAACCTCCATTCTTCTTTCATCCAAGCTGAAAGATTTGAATAGCGTGCTGAAAGAATCTGACAGAATCCATAACAACTCATAATGCTGGCAATTATATTCATGTCCCTTAGAAAGAATGTTAAGAGAAAAATAGCACTAGAAATATGAATATGAATATACTAAGCAGTTAAATATAAGTGGAATAAATTGAAAAGTTAGAACAAATATATCTACATAAAACATTCTGCAAAGTATGAGCTAAATCTTTTGAAAATACTTAACTTCTATTTCCAATTGGAATCATGGGAATATTTATTTTACATACGATGCAAATTTAAAATTATTATGATATAGCAAAAGTGATTATTAGAATAGAAGCTATAAAAAAATCAACTCACAAAGATTGAAGACATGTTGGAAATTTTTTTCAAGAAATCTTGTGAAAAGAATGGAAACTTCGAAAATAAGTCTGAGAACAGCCAAAGGTAGAACTGGGACAAGAGAAAGAAACAGAACTATGGGTATAGATGCTAATAGTTGGATATAAAATTTTAAGATTAAGAACTGAAGAATGAGAAGACAAGTAGATGACTAAGAAGTCAAAACTCTAAGACAAGGAACTGATCTGGAACTAAAACATGGGGCAGGGGTAGAGGAAAAAAGAAAGAATTGTTATATCCATATACTTGCAGAAAAAAAAAATATTGCACATGTATACACATACTAATAAAATATCAAATGTTCTTGAATGGGATAAAGAATAAGGTAAACAGTAAGGCAGATTATCTGAAAATAAATGAAGCAGATTATCTAACCCCATTCTTCTCACCCTCCATCACCCCCAAAATAATAATCTGTGGGCAGCAGACTTTCTACATTACTAAATATTTTAAGGGAATTGATTTAGCCCATTTGGACTGCCATAGACAGGTTCTGATCCAAGCTAGTGACATAGGAGCCCCTGGAACTCACTTCCTCCCATGGATACATCAATTCTACATCTACACACAGAACAATTCTCTTTGAAAGAAATCCAGAAAGTAGCTGAGCAACTCTTACACATCAGGTGAACAAGGAAATATCCACATCACCCACTTTGAAATGGTAGGAAAGGCTGAGGCACACTCTTGCTATTAACCCCACCCCTGGCATAGTCTAATAGAATCTGGAAGGAGCTCCCAAATCCCAGCTTCTCCCTGAAGAAGGAAGTGTTTGGACTCAATAACTACAGCCTCCAATTTAAAGACTTCCACCTAAGGGATGGGATCCCAAACACCTAGTTTGAAAAGTCAACAAGGCTTGTGTTGATAAGAACCATAAGAGTATAGAAAACACAGAAGCAGTTTTAAGGGCTTCTGAGGACTCTCCTCTCAGGGTTTTGCACAGAATGAACAGGCAGAAAACACCTATCTCTCAGTCTTACCTCTGAAGCTTATTTTCATTCTTTAAAAGCTGCTGCCCAGGGCCAGTTTATTAATTTAGCAGGCATAAAGGAACTGACTGTGATTCACTCTGGAGACTGGGGAAGCCAGCAGATACCATCTTTATCTTCTCATGAGATCCCTATACAAATTCCCTGTATCTCCCTTGAAGGAGTTGTATATACATCTGGCACTCCTGCATTTATGGCTGTCACCCAAGGAGTGAACACTTGAATTGTCTGGCTGTGATAACTAAAGGTCCTTGCATTTATGATTCCCACAGAACTGTAGCAAACAAAGAAACATTTATTACTGGTTACAGGAACACTGCCCTCCCACCCCAAGCTGTAGATATAGGCCCAGTACTTACTAAACTTATTAAAGACAGAGCAGAAAATAAAGCTCTTCTCTCAGTTTCTCCTTAGAAGATCCCTAACCATATATTTCAACAGCTGCTGTCTGAGGGTCTGACACCCAATCAGCCTTTATATATGTGCTGACTGTGATCCTCTCTTTGGGGATACTGACAAGTCTTGGCACATCCTCAACTACTGGAAGCCACTAAGAACAAAGAGGACAGCTCGAACAAGCACAAAGATTTGAAATACAAACAATAATTCAAAGCAGTCTGAAAAGTAGGGCTTATCTCTCATATGAGACAACTTCATCAAGGCTTCAACATGGTTTTTTTTTTAATCTAATGCACAGAAATAAACACAGAGCGACATGGAAAATGAAAAAACAGAAGAATATGTTCCAAACAAAAGAACAAGATAAAAACTCCAAAACTAGACTTGAATGAAATACATGATTAACAGCTCAAAATAATGGTCATAAAGATGCTCATTGAAACCAGGAGAACAGTGCATCAACAAAGTAAAAATTTCAACAAAGAGATAGAAAATATAAGAAAGTACCAAACATAAATCATGGAGCTGAAGAATATAATAACTGAAATTAAAAATTCAATAAAGAGTTTCAACAGACTAGATCAAGTAGAAAAAAAGGATCAACAAGGTCAAAGACAAGATAGTGGACTTCATCCAATCAGAGGAGCAAAAAGAAAAAAACAAGAAAACAAGTGAAGATAGCTTAAGAGACTTATGGGATACACCAACTGAACCAATATATACAGTATTGGGCTCTAGAAGGAGAAGAGAGAGAAAAAAGGATAGAAAACTTATTTAAAGAGATAGTGGCTGAAAACTTCCCTGACCTGGAGAAAGAAACAGACATCCAGATCCAGGAAGCCCAGAGTGCTCCAAAAAAAATGAATCTGAAAGGACCCACAACAAGAAACATTATAATTGAATTGTCAAAAGTTAAGACAAGGAGAGAATCTTAAAAGCTATAAGAAAAAAACAAATTGTTATATACAATTCCAGTCTCCATAAGACTATTAGCAGATTTTTCAGCAGAAATTTTGCAGGCCAGAAGGGAGTGACAATATATTCAAAGAACTGAATGAAAATAAACTGCTAACCAAAATATTCCACATGGTAAATTTGTTCTTCAGAATTGAAGGAAAAGTAGTTTTCCAGACAAGCAAAAGATGAAGGAGTCCATCACCACTAGATCATCCTTGCAAGACATGTTAAAGGAAATTCTTCAAGCTGAAATACAAGGACTCTAATCAGCAACTGAAAAACCTCAGAGAGTAAAGATATATATATATATATATATATATATATATATATATACACATACACACACACAACATTCACAATAATTTTGTAATGATGGAGAGCAAATCAATTATATATCTAGTATGAAGGTTAAAAGATGGAAGTATTAAACATAACCATAATTACAATACTTTGCTAATTGATATACAAGGTGAAAGATGTAAATTGTCACATCAAAAACATAAAATGTGGGGAGAGAATACAAAAGTAAAACATTAGTATGGGTTCAAAATTATTTGTTTAAGATAGACATAAATATAAGATTTTTTTGTAAACTTCATGATAAAGTAAAAAAACTATTGTAGATACACAAAGAACAACAACAAAAAAAGGAATCTAAGCATACCACAACAAAAAAAAAAATCATCAAATCAAAATGGAAGAGAAAGAGAAAAGCACAAACAAATTACAAAACATCCAGAAACAATCAACAAAATGGCAATAGTAAGTCCGTACCTATTAATAATTACTTTAAATGTAAATGGACTGTGTTCTCCAATCAAAAGACTTAGAGTAGCTGAATGGATAAAAAAGGCCCAACTCTGTGCTGTCACAGAGACTCACTTCAGTTTTAAGAACATATACAGGTTGAAAGTGAACAGATGGAAAAAGGTATTCCATGCAAATGGAAACTGAAAGAGTGAAGGAGTAGCTGTAGTTATATCTGAAAAAAATAGACTTAAGTAGACTTAAGACCAGTGACTGTGATAAGAGACAAAGAAGGTCATTACATAATGATAGAGGGGTCAATCCAACAAGAAGACATACCATATGTAAATATATATGCAACTAAGATAGGAACACCAAATATATAAAGCAAATAATCTTAACATGTCTGAAGGGAGAAAGAGACAGCAATACAAAACCAGTAGAGGACTTCAATACCCCACTTTCAATGATGGATAGATTATTGAAAGACAAATTCAATAAAGAAACATTGAGTTTATACTACATATTAGACCAGATGCACCTAGCAGACATTTACAGAACATTTCATCCAACAGCAACAGAATACGCATTTTTCTGAAGTACACATGGAACATTCTCTGAGGTAGCTCATATGTTAGGTCACAAAACAAGTATTAATAAATTTGAGAAGATTGGAATCATGTTGAGCATCTCCTCTAACCACAATGGTATGAAACTAGAAATCAATTAGAAGAAAACTAGAAAATTGATAACTGTGGAGATTAAACAACATGCTCCAGAGCAACCAAATGGTCATTAAGGAAATCAAAAGGGAAATCAAAAAATATTTGAAGCAATCAAAATGGAAACACAATGTACCAATTGTCTGGAATGCAGCAAAAGCAGTTGTAAAAGTGAAGATTATAGTGATAATAAATTACATTAAGAAAAAATACCTCAAATAACCTAACTTTACACCTCCATAAACAAGAAAAAGAGCAAACTAACACCAAATTTAGTAGCAGGAAGAAAATAACAAAGGTCATTGTGGAACTAGGTGAAATAGAGACTAAAGAGACAATAGAAAAGATCAATGAAACTAAGAACTGGTATTTTGAAAAAATAAACTTGACAAACCTTTAGCTAGACTAACCAAGAGAAAAAGAGGACACCAGTAAACAAAATTAAAAGTGAGAGAAGAGACATTACATCTGATAACACACAAATACAAATGTTCTTAAGAGACTGCTAAGAACAATTATGTGCCAATAAATTTAACAACTTAGAAACACCAATAAATTGCTAAAAATAAATCCTACCAAGACTGAATCATGAAGAAACAGAAAATCTGAACAGACAAACTACTAGTAAGGACATTGAGTCAGTAATCAAAACCTCCCAACAAACAAAAGTACAGGACCAGATGGCTTCACTGGTAAATTCTACCAAACATATAAGGAATTAATAGCAACTCTCTCAACTCTTTCAAATAATAGGAGAGGAAGAAACATCTCCAAACTCAGTTTACAAGGCCAGCATTACCCTAATATCAAAATCAGAAAAGGGCACTACAAGAAAAGAGAATACAGACCAATATTCCTGATGAATATAGATGCAAAAACATCAAAAATAATAAAATACTTAGGAATGAATTTATCCAAGGAGGTCAAATATTTTACACTGAAAATCTATGATATTGATGAAAGAAATTGAAAAAGCCATAACTAAGTGGAAAGATATTTCATGCTCATGGATCAGAGGAATTAATATTGTTAAAATATCCATACTACCAAAAGCAGCATACAGATTCAATGCAATCCTTATCAAAATTCCAATGACATTTTTCACAGAAAAGCAATCCTAAAATTGTATGAAACTGCAAAAAACCCTGAAGAGCCCAAACAATATTGGGAAAGATGAGCAAAGGAGGAGGAATCACACTTCCTAATTTTAAATTGTATGATATATCTATACTGTAGTAATCAAAACACCGTAGTATTGACATAAAATAGATACATATATAAATAGAACATAATAGAGAGTCCAGAAATAAATCATGCACATATGTTCAATTAATTTATAACAAAGGAGCCAAGAATATGTGACAGGAAAAAGATAGTCTCTTCAATAAATGGTGTTCAGGAAACTGACATCCACATGCAAAATAATAAAAAGGGACCCCCATTTTACACCACCCACAAAAGTTAACTGGAAATGGATTACATACTTTAATTTAAGACTTGAAACAATAAAACTCCTAAAAGAAAGCATAGGAAGTAAGCTCTTTGGCAATTATTTTTGGGAGTTGCCACCAAAAACAAAGGCACAAAAAACCCAACAAAACAAATAAACAAATCAGACAACTTCAAACTAAAAAGCTCCTGCACAGCAAATGAAACCATCAACAAAATGAAAAGGCAACCTATAAAATTGGAGAAAGTATTTGCAAATTATATATCTGATAAGGGACTAATATCCAAAATATAAAAACATTCACAATTCAATAGCAAAAATAAGACAATCTGCTATATAGGCAGAGGAAATGAATAGACATTTTTCCAAAGAAGACATACAATAGTCCACAGGTACCTGAAAAGATGCTCAACATCACTAATCAGTGGGGAAATTCAAATCATACCACATTCACTTCACTCCTATTAGAATGACTGTCATCAAACAAGGCAAGGTACTGCAAGTGTTGGCAAGGGTGTGAACAAATAGGAATCCTTGTGTACTGCTGTGAAGAATGTATATTTGTACAGTCACCATTGAAAATAATATGGAGTTTTCTCAAAAAATTAAAAGTAGAACTACCGTATGATCCAGCAATTCCACTCTGGGTATCTATATCCAAAGGAAATGAAAACAGTATATCAAAGAGATATCTGCTCTCCCATGTTCATTATATCGTTATTCACAAAAGCCAAGATATGGAAACTTGAGTGTCCATCAACTGATGAATGGATAAAGGAGGTATGATATATCTATACAGTGGGATATTATTCAACCCTGAGAAAGAACTAAGTCCTGCCATTTTTTGGCAACATTGATCGCCCTTGATAGCATTATATTAAGTGAAATAAGCTAGAAAGAAAAAGACAAATATTGATGGTGTCATTTATATATGGAATCTAAAAAAAAATGTCACACTCACAGAAACAGTGAGTAGAATAGTGGTTGCTGGGGCTGAGAGTTGGGGAAATTGAGGGATTTTGGGGAAAGAGTACAAACTTTCAGCTGTAAGGTAAATAAGTTCTGAGTATCTAAGTATATAACAAGGTGACTATAGTCAACAACACTATTTGTGTAACTGAAATTTGCTAAGAGTAGAACTTTAACATTCTCATACACACACACAAGAGATAAATATATAAGGCAATGGATATATTAATTAACTAGTTGTGAGGAATCCTTTCACAATCAACTCATCATAATGTATGCTTAAAATATCTTACACTTTTATTTTCAATTATACCTCAATAAAGCTGGAAAAAAGAAACACCAGAAACTAGGTGATTTATTAACAACAGAAATGTATTCCTCACAGTTCTGGAGGCTGGAAGTCCAAGTTCAGGGTACCACCATATTATATTCCCACCAATAGTATACAAGGGTTGCAATTTCTCTACATCCTCAGCAACACTTGTTATTATGTATTCTATAATGCAAAAATATTTGTTTTAAATTACATGGGTGGAATATTTATCATTTATTTTGCTGTTTTATATAAACATTAGTATATTAAAGTTATAAACTTCTATTTTGTAACAGCAAATCCGGATTTTTTTTAAGTATTTTATTCAAGTATAGTTGATTTACAATGTTGTGTTAATTAGCAAATCCTGAATTTTTATCATTATAGCTATGTTTGAATGTGTCCTCCCAACATTTGTAGGTTGAAATACTAATGCCCAAGATGATTATATTAGGCAATGGGCCCTTGGAAGATGGTTGGGTCATAAGGGTGAAGTAATCATGAAAAAAGGACCCTACAGAGTTCCCTAACCCCTTCTACCATGGGAGGACATAGGAAGGAATTGGCAGTTTGCAAACTTAAAGAAAGTTCTCACCAGAACCAAATTATTTATCCTCTACACATATAAGAAATATATAATGTCCATCATCTCAAGCTCTCTTTATACATCAACCTGATAACAACCTGATCACTCTCTACCTTTGTTGGAGAGCAACAGTATTGTAATTTTTTTTTCAAATAATAATCTCTGTTTTTTATTTATTTATTTTAAACATCTTTATTGGAGTATAATTGCTTTACAATGGTGTGTTAGTTTCTGCTTTATAACAAAGTGATTCAGTTATACATACACATATGTCCCCGTATATCTTCCCTCTTGCATCTCCCTCCCTCCCACCCTCCCTATCCCACCCCTCTAGGTGGTCACAAAGCACCGAGCTGATCTCCCTGTGCTATGTGGCTGCTTCCCACTAGCAATCTATTTTATGTTTGGTAGTGTCTGTATGTCCATGCCACTCTCTCACTTTGCCCCAGCTTACCCTTCCCCCTCCCCATATCCTCAAGACCCTTCTCTACTAGGTCTGTGTCTTTAAATCTGTCTTGCCCCTAGGTACTTCAAGACCATTTTTTTCCCTTTTTTTTTCTTCTTAGCTTCCATATATATGTGTTACCATATGGTATTTGTTTTTCTCTTTCTGACTTAACTTCACTTTGTATGAAAGACTCTAGGTCCATCCACCTCCTTACAAATAACTCAATTTTGTTTCTTTTTTTGGCTGAGTAGTATTCCATTGTATATATGTGCCACATCTTCTTTATCTATTCATCTGTTGATGGACACTTAGGTTGCTTCCTTGTCCTGGCTATTGTAAATAGAGCTTCAATGAACATTTTGATACATGACTCTTTTGGAATTATGGTTTTCTCAGGGTATATGTCCAGTGGTGGGATTGCTGGGTCGTATAGTAGTTCTATTTTAATTTTCAAAGGAACCTCCAAACTATTCTCCATAGTGGCTGTATCAATTTACATTCCCATGAACAGTACAAGAGGGTTCCCTTTTCTCCACACCCTCTCCAACATTTATTGTTTGTAGATTTTTTTGATGATGGCCATTCTGATCAGTGTGAGATGATATTTCATTGTAGTTTTGATTTGCAATTCTCTGATGATTAATGATATTGAGCATTCTTTCATGTGTTTGTTGGCAATCTGTATATCTTTTTTTGGAGAAATGTCTATTTAGGTCTTCTGCCCATTTTTGGATTGGGTTGTTTGTTTTGTGGATATTGAGCTGCATGAGCTGCTTGTAAATTTTGGAGATAATCCTTTGTCAGTTGCTTCATTTACAACTATTTTCTCCCATTCTGAGGGTTATCCTTTCGTCTTGTGTATGGTTTCCTTTGCTGTACAAAAGCTTTGAAGTTTCATTAGGTACCATTGGTTTATTTTCGTTTTTATTTCCATTTCTCTAGGAGGTGGGTCAAAAAGGATCTTGCTGTGATTTATGTCAAAGAGTGTTCTGCCTATGTTTTCTTCTAAGATTTGATAGTGTCTGGCCTTACATTTAGGTCTTTAATCCATTCAGAATGTATTTTTGTGTATGGTGTTAAGGAATGTTCTAATTTCTTTCTTTTACATGTAGCTGTCCAGTTTTCCCAGCATCACTTATTGAAAAAGCTGCCTTTTCTCCACTGTATAGTCTTGCCTCCTTTATCAAAGTTAAGGTGACCATGTGTGCATGGGTTTATCTCTGGGCTTTCTATCCTGTTCCATTGATCTGTATTTCTGTTTTTGTGCCAGTACTGTACTGTCTTGATTACTGTAGCTTTGTAGTATAGTCTGAAGCCTGGGAGCCTGATTCCTCCAGCTCCATTTTTCTTTCTCAAGATTGCTTTGGCTATTCGGGGTCTTTTGTGTTTCTATACAAATTGTCAAAATTTTTTTTCTAGTTCTGTGAAAAATGCCAGTGGTAGTTTGATAGGGATTGCATTGAATCTGTAGATTGCTTTGGGTAGTAGAGTCATTTTCACAGGGTTGATTTTTCCAATCCAAAAACATGATATATCTCTCCATCTATTTGTGTAATCTTCAATCTATTTCATCAGTGTCTTACAATTTCCTGTATAGAGGTCTTTTTTCTCCTTAGGTAGGTTTATTCCTAGGTATTTTTTTTTTGTTTTTTTTTTTGCAGTGGTAAATGGGGGTGTTTTCTTAATTTCTACTTCAGATTTTTCATCTGTAGTGTATAAGAATGCAAGAGATTTCTGTGCATTCATTTTTGCATCCTGCTACTTTAGCAAACTCATTGATTAGCTCTAGTAGTTTTCTGGTAACATCTTTAGGATTCTCTATGTACAGATTCATGTCATCTGCAAACAGTAACAGCTTTACTTCTTCTTTTGCAATTTGGATTCCTTTTTTTTCTTTTTCTTCTCTCATTGCTGTGGCTGAAACTTCCAAAACTATGTTGAATAAGAGTGGTGAGAGTGGGCCACTTTGTCTTCCTCCTGTTCTTAGTGGAAATGGTTTCAGTATTTCACCATTGAGGACGATGCTGGCTGTGAGTTTGTCATATATGGCCTTTATTATGTTGAGGGAAGTTCCCTCTATGCCTACTTCTGGAGGGTGTTTTATCATAAATTGGTGCTAAATTTTGTCAAAGCTTTTTCTGCATCTATTGAGATGATTGTATGGATTTTCTTCTTCAATCTGTTAATATGGTATATCACATTGATTGATTTGAGTATATTGAAGAATTCTTGCATTCCTGGGAGAAACCCAACTTGATCATGGTGTATGATACTTTTAATGTGTTATTGAACTCTGTTTGCTAGTATTTTGTTGAAGATTTTTCCATCTATGTTCATCAGTGATATTGATATGTTCATCAATGCTATTGGCAACCCACTCAGCAGGGGTCCCTCTTTCTTTGTGACATCTTTATCTGGTTTTGGTATCAGAGTGACGGTGGCATTGTAGAATGAGTTTGGGAGTGTTCCTCCCTCTGCTATATTTTGGAAGAGTTTCAGAAGGATAGGTGTTAGCTCTTCTGTAAATTTTAATAGAATTCACTTGTGAAGCCATCTGGTCCTGGGCTTTTGTTTGTTGGAAGATTTTATATCACAGTTTCAATTTCAGTGCTTTTGATTGATTGGTCTGTTCATATTTTCTATTTCTTCCTGGATGAGTCCTGGAAGGTTGTGCATTTCTAAAAATTTGTCCATTTCTTCCAGGTTGTCCATTTTACTGACATATATTTACTTGTAGTAATCTCTCATGATCCTTTTTATTTCTGCAGTGTCAGTTGTTACTTCTTTTTGATTTCTAATTCTACTGATTTGAGTCTTCTCCATTTTTTCTCGATGAGTCTGGCTAATGGTTTATCAATTTTGTTTATCTTGTCAAAGAACCAACTTTTAGTTTTATTGATCTTTGCTATCATTTCCTTAATTTCTTTTTCATTTATTTCTGATCTGAACTTTATGATTTTTTTCCCTCAGATAACTTTGTTTTCTTTTTTTTTTTTTTTCTTCTTTCTCTAATTGCTTTAGGTGTAAGGTTAGGTTGTTTATTTGAGGTGTTTCTTGTTTCTTAAGGTAGGATTGTATTGCTATAAACTTTCCTCTTAGAACTGCTTTTGCTGCATCCTATATGTTTTGGGTCGTCGTGTTTTCATTGTCATTTGATTATAGGTATTTCTGGATTTCCTCTGTGGTTTCTTCACTGGTCTCTTCATTATTAAGTAGTGTATTGTATAGCCTCCAAGTGTTTTTATTTTTTAGAGATTTTTTCCTGTAATTGATATCTAGTCTCATAGCATTGTGGTCAGAAAAGATACTTGATACAATTTCAATTTTCTTAAATTTACCAAGGCTTGATTTGTGACCCAAGTTATGGTATATCCTGGACAATGTTCCATGAGCACTTGAGAAGAAAGTGTAATCTGCTGTTTTGGAATGGAATGTCCTATAAATATAAATTAAGTCCATCTTATTTAATGTATCACTTAAAGCTTGTGTTTCCTTATTTATTTTCATTTTGGATGATCTGTCCATTGGTGAAAGTGGAGTGTTAAGTGCCATACTATGACTGTGTTACTGTTGATTTCTGCTTTTATGGCTGTTAGTATTTGCCTTATGTATTGAAGTGCTCCTATATTGGGTGCATAAATATTTACAATTGTTATATCTTCTTCTTGGATCGATCCCTTGATCATTATGCAGTGTCCTTCTTTATCTCTTGTAATTGTCTTTGTTTTAATGTCTATTTTGTCTGATATGAGAATTGCTACTCCAGCTTATTTTTGATTTTCATTTGCATGGAATATCTTTTTCCAACCATTCACTTTCAGTCTGTATGTGTCCCTAGGTCTGAGGTAGGTCTCTTGTAGACAGCATATATACGGGTCTTGTTTTTATGTCCATTCAGCCAGTCTATGTCTTTTGGCTGGAGCATTTAATCCCTTTACTTGTTTTTTTTTTTTTTTTCTTTACGTGGGCCTCTCACTGTTGTGGCCTCTCCCATTGTGGAGCACAGGCTCTGGACATGCAGGCTCAGTGGCCATGGCTCACGGGTCCAGCCACTCCGTGGCATGTGGGATCTTCCCAGACCGGGGCATGAACCCGTGTTCCCTGCATCGACAGGCGGACTCTCAACAACTGCACCACCAGGGAAGCCCTAATCCATTTACTTTTAAGGTGATTATCAATATGTATGTTCCTGTTGCCATTTTCTTGATTGTTTTAGGTTTATTATTGTAGGTCATTTCCTTGTCTTGTGTTTCCTGCCTAGAGAAGTTCTTTTAGCTTTTGTTGTATGGCTGGTTTTGTGTTGCTGAATTCTCTTTGCTTTTGCTTGTCTGCAAAGGTTTTAGTTTCTCTGTCAAATATGAATGAGATCCTTGCTGGGTAGACTAATCGTGGTTGTAAATTTTTCTCCTTCATCAGTTTAAATGTATCCTGCCACTCCCTTCTGGCTTGGAGAGTTACTGATGAAAGATCAGCTGTTAACCTTATAGGGATTCCCTTTTGTGTTATTTATTGTTTTTCCCTTGCTGCTTTTAATATTTTTTCTTTGTATTTAATTTTTGTAGTTTGATTAATATGTGTTTTGGTGTGTTTCTCCTTGGATTTACCCTGTATGGGATTCTCTGTGCTTCCTGGACTTGATTAACTCTTTCCTTTCCCATATTAGGGAAATTTTCAAGTATAATCTCTTCAAATATTTTCTCAGTCCCTTTCGTTTTCTCTTCTTCTGGGACCACTATAATTCAAATATTGGTGTGTTTAATGTTGTCCCAGAGGTCTCTGAGACTGTACTCAATTCTTTTCATTCTTTTTTCTTTATTCTGCTCTGCAGTAGTTATTTGCACTATTTTATCTTCCAGGTCACTTATCCATTCTTCTGCCTCAGTTATTCTTCTATTGACCCTTCTAGAGATTTTAAAATTTCATTTATTGTAGTGTTCTTCATTGTTTGTTTGCTCTTTAGTTCTTCTAGGTCCTTGTTAAATGTTTCTTGTATTTTCCCCATTCTATTTCCAAGATATTGGATCATCTTTACTATCATTATTTTGAATTCTTTTTCAGGTAGACTGCCTATTTCCTCTTCATTTGTTAGGTCTGGTTGGTTTTTACCTTGCTGCTACATCTGCTGTGTGTTTCTCTGTCTGCCCATTTTGCTTAACTTACTGTGTTTGGGGTCTCCTTTTCTTAGGCTGCAGGTTCGTAGTTCCCATTGTTTTTGGTGTCTGTCCCCAGTGGGTAAGGTTGGTTCAATGTGTTGTGTAGGCTTCCTGGTGGAGGGGACTAGTGCCTGTGTTCTGGTGGATGAGGCTGGATCTTGTCTTTCTGGTTGGCAGGTCCATGTCTGGTGGTGTGTTCTGGAGTGTCTGAGGCCTTATTATGATTTTAGGCGGCCTCTCTGCTAAAGGATGGGGTTGTGTTCCTGTCTTGTTAGTTGTTTGGCATAGGGTGTCCAGCACTGTAGCTTGCTGGTCATTGTGTGGAGCTGGATCTTGGCATTGAAATGGAGATCTCTAGGAGATTTTCACCATTTGATATTACATGGAGCTGAGAGGTCTCTTGTGGACCAGTGTCCTGAACTTGGCTGTCCCACCTCAGAGTCACAGGCCTGATGCCTGGCTGGAGCATCAATAGCCTGTCATCCACACAACTCAGAATAAAAGGGAGAAAAAAATAGAAAGAAAGAAAGAAGAAGATAAAGTAAAATAAAATAAAGTAAAATAAAATAAAGTTATTAAAATAAAAAATATTTATTAATTTTTTTTAAGTTATAAAAATTAAAAAAAAAAGAAAGGAAGAAACACAGAAGAGAGCAACCAAAGCAAAAAACAAATCCACCAGTGATAACAAGTTTTGAAAACTATATTAAAAAAAATAAAAATAAAAAAATAAAACAGACAGAACCCTAAGATAAATGGCAAAAGCAAAGCTGTACAGACAAAATCACACACAGAAGCATACACATACACACTCACAAAAAGAGAAAAAGGGAAGAAAATTTATATATTGTTTCTCCCAAAGTCCACCTCCTCCATTTGTGAAGATTTTTTTCTATTCAGGTATTCCACAGATGCAGGGTACATCAAGTTGATTGTGGAGATTTAATCCACTGCTCCTGATGCTGCTGGGTTTAATTTCCATTTCTCTTCTTTGTTCTCACAGCTCCTATGGTTCAGCTTTGGATTTGGCCCTGTCTCTGTGTTTAGGTCGCCTGAGGGCATCTCTTCTTTGCTCAGACAGGAGGGGGTTAAAGGAGCAGCTGATTCGGTGGCTCTGGCTCACTCAGGCTGGGGGGATGGAGGTGTACAGAGTGCGGGGCTAGCCTGCTGGTGGCAGAGGCAGGTGTTTTGTTGCACCAGCCTGAGGTCCACCATGTGTTCTTCCAGGGAAGTTGTCCCTGGATTATAGGACCCTGGCAGTGGTGGGCTGCACAGGCCTCTGGGAGGGGAGGTATGGAGAGTGACCTGGGCTTACACACAGGTGGCAGCAGCAGAAGCCTTAGCATCCCATGCCCGTATCTGGGGTCTGTGCTGATTGCCGCGGCTCATGCCCGTCTCTGGAGCTCCTTTTAGTGGCACTCTTAATCTCCTCTCCTTGTGCACCAGGAAACAAAGAGGCAAGAAAATGTCCCTTGCCTCTTCGGCAGATCCAGACTTTTTCCCGGACTCCCTCCCGGCTAGCCATGGTGCACTAACCCCTTCAGGCTGTGTTCACGCAGCCAACC
Source organism: Globicephala melas (assembly GCF_963455315.2). NCBI lineage: Eukaryota > Metazoa > Chordata > Mammalia > Artiodactyla > Delphinidae > Globicephala > Globicephala melas. Next base: position 21,993,910 of record NC_083325.1, read on the forward strand.
CCAGTCCTCTTGCTGGGCTCTGACCTCCAAAGCCCGAGCCTCAGCTCTCAGCCCCTGTCCGCCCCGGTGGTTGAGAAGACAAGCCTCCCGGGCTGGTGAGTGTTGGTCGGCACCCATCCTCTGTGTGGAAATCTCTCTGCTTTGCCCTCCTCACTCCTGTTTCTGCGCTCTCCTCCATGTCTCCAAAGCTTACCACCTCCGCCACTCAGTCTCCACCCGTGAAGGGGCTTCCTAGTGTGTGGAAACATTTCCTCCTTCACAACTCCCTCCCACTGGTGCAGGTTCCATCCCTATTCTTTTGTCTCTGTTTTTTCTTTTGCCCTACCCAGGTACATGGGGAATTTCTTGCCTTTTAGAAGGTCTGAGGTCTTCTGCCAGTGTTCAGTAGGTGTTATGTAAGAGTTGTTCCACATATAGATGTATTTCTGATGTGTTTGTGGGAGGATGGTGATCTCCATTTCTTACTCTTCCGCCATCTTGAAGCTCTGCCTTGGATCTGTCCTCGGAACTGCGGCTTCCCCAGAGGTGCCTGGAATCCACACCTGACTGAAGGAAGCCAAGAGAAAGCCCCTGACCTGGACTGCACCCTCCCCGTCCTCTGCAAGCCACCCAGCTGCCGTCTGCACCTGGCCAAGGAGACACGGTCTCCAGGGCGAGCTGAGCACCAGCCTCGTGCTCAGCTAGACCTCCTGGCCCGCCTCTGCCACTGCTGGGGAAGTCTGGAGCTGCCTGCCTGCTCACCTGCTCACCCAAGCCCAGTATTATAATTTTTAAAGTAATCACTTCTTCCTTTCCTTTAGAATATTACTACCTTTGGCCATACAACCGATTTGCATTTCAAAAATTAGTTTCCGTTTTTTTATTTTTGAACCTTAAGTAAATGGAGTCATGGAGTAAGTAGTCTTCTACATACATGTATATATTCATATATGTTGTTTTGTTTGAATGTAGTTTGTGTATCATAATCCAGTATCTCATATGACATAATTTACTTATCCATTTGCCTATCTATGAACATTTGAGTTGCTTCCTTCCTGTAGCTATTGTAATATACTTCTACAATCTCTTCCAGTGAGCACAAGCAGATATTTCTGTAAGGTAGGTAGCAAGTAGAATTGTCATTTGATTATGGAGAGAGTTGAATGTCTTTTTATATTTTTCCAGGCCCCTTAGATTTTCACATTTTAAGAGCCTTTTCAAGACTTTTTTGCATTTTTCTCCATTGAATTGTATGCATTTTACTTAAGGAGTTATAGATTTTCTTTTTAAGTCCATTCTAAATAAGAACCTTTGTCAATTTCTTGTGTTACAAATACTGTCTCCCACTCAATAGTTTGTCAGTTTTCCATGTTAATAGAGTTTATGATCATTAGAAGTTCTTAATTTTAATGTTAGGAAATTTACCAATATTTTTCTATAAGGAAGTATATTTATTATTATTTTTTCAATCTTTTTCTATACCCCAGTTTCAAGAATATATTTTAATATTATGTCTGCAATTCAACTGGAATAGATTTTTATTTATGATATAGTATACTCCCAATTTTATTCTTTTCCATGGGTACACCAATTGTCCAAATACAATTTGTAAAAACACGGTCCTTTCTCCACTGGTTCAATATCATCTTTTAAATTAATGACTATTCCTATATGTATTGATCTGTTTCTAGTCTCTCTTTACTGTTCATCTGGTTTTTATTTAGCTTTCAACCTTACCACGGTCTTTCAATAATTTTACTTTACCAATCAGGTCTCCAAATCTATTTTTTATCTTTAAGAATACCTTGGATATTCTTAAATCTTTGTATTTCAGATTCAATTTGTCATCTTTAATGGAAGATTAAATTCAGCCTTTGGCTGAGTTGAAATATGAAATATATGCTGGTGCTAATTGACAACAAGCATCAGAACTAAGATTTCAGGTTTTTCTGGCTTTTTTGTTTTGGCTGGGTCACTTTCCATAGGAATACAGTTTGGTGTAATTATTTGTGTATTTTATTTCATTTTTTTATTTATAAATGTAAGTGATTAGTTAAAACTAAGTATTCATAATATAGATTTTATAAGCCAAATCTATTTACCTGCCCTATTTATCTATCTATCCTTTCATCCATCATCCACACATATACATATATATGCATACATTTATGTGTTGTACAAGTATATAATATATATAACTATAGTTATATCACATTATATTCATGTGCCTATACCCATCTATAATAAACATATACTATATATATTCATTGTACATTCATAAACAGTAGATAGATAGATACATAGATACATAGATACCTAACAGATAGATATATAGAAGTATTTAGACATGCCCTGGTGACTTTTCATCACATTTGTAATCTCATACATATTTAAAGTCATTAAAATTGTATTCAAGTGTGACTAATAAAAAATAATAACAAGTGTTATTGATGATGTAGAGAAATTGCAACCCTTGTAAACTATTGGTGGGAATATAATATGGTGCAGCCATTATGGAAAACAGGATGGTGGTTCCACCAAAAAAACAAACAAACAAACAACACCAAAAAAACCTAAACATAGAATTGCTATTAGATCCAGCAATTCCACAGGTGTATACCCAAAAGAATTGAAAGCAGGGTCTTAAGGAGATATTTGTACACTCATTTTCAGAGCAGCATTATTCACAATAGCTAAAAGATAGAGGCAACCTAAATGTTCATTAATGGATGAATGAATAAGCAAAAGGGGGTGAATATATACATACATAATAAATACACCATCTGGAATATTATTCAACCTTTAAAAAGAAGGAAATTCTGACAAATGCTACAACATGGAAAGACCTTGAAAACAGTATTCTAAGTTGGTTAAGCCAGTCATAAAAAGGCAAATATTGTATGCTTTCACTTTGAGGTACTTAGAATAGTCAAATTCATAGAGATGGAAAGCAGAATAATGACCAGGGGAGGAAGGAATGGGAATTGTTTAGAGTTTCAGTTTTGCAAGAAGAGTTTTAGAGATTTGTTGCATAGTGATGTGAATGTACTTAACACTACTGAACTGCACACTTAAAAACAATAAAGATGGAAGTTTTATGCTACACATATTTTACATTAAAATTTTTAAAAATATGTTCAGAAAAGAAAATTACAGGCCAATATCAATGATGAACATACATACAAAAATCTTCAACAAAGTACTAGCAAACAGAATCCAACAACACATTAAAAGGATAATACACTATGATCAAATGGGATTTATCCCAAGGATGCAAGGATTCTTCAATATATGCAAATCAATCAATGTGATACACCATATTATTAACAAATTGAAGAATAAAAACAGTATGATCAACTCAATAGATGCAGAAAAAAGCTTTTGACAAAATTCAACATCCATTTATGATAAAAACTTTCCAGAAAGTGGACATAGAGAGAATGTACCTCAACATAATAAAGGTCAAATATGCCAAAATCATAGCCAACATCGTTCTCAATGGTGAAAACCTGAAAGTATTTCCTCTGAGATTAGGAACAAAACAAGGTTGCCCACTCTCACCACTATTATTCAACATAGTTTTGGAAGTCCTAGCCATGGCAAAAAGAAGAAAAAGAAAAGGAATGCAAATTGTAAAAGAAGAAGTAAAACGGTCACCATTTGCAGATGTCATGATACTCTACATAGAAAACCCTACAGATGCTACCAGAAAACTACTAGAGCTCATCAATGAATTTGGTAAAATTGAAGGGTATGAAATTAATACACAATCTGTTGCATTCCTATACACTAACAATGAAAGATCAGAAAGAGAAATTAAGGAAACAATCTCATTTACCATTGCAACAAAAAGAATAAAATACCTAGGAATAAACCTACCCAAGAAGGTAAAAGACCTGTACTCAAAAAGTATAAGACACTGATGAAAGAAATCAAAGAAGACACAAACAGATGGAGAAATATACCATGTTCTTGGATTGGAAGAATCAATATTGTGAAAATTACTATACTGCCCAAAGTAATCTACAGATTCAATGCAATCCCTTTCAAACTACCAATGGTATTTTTCACAGAATTAGAACAAAATATTTTACAATTTGTATGGAAACACAAAAGACCCCAAATAGCCAAAACAATATTGAGAAAGAAAAACGGAGCTGGATGAATCAGGTTCCCCAACCTCAGACTATACTACAAAGCTACAGTAATCAAGACTGTATGATACTGGCACAGAAAAAGAAATATAGATCAGTGGAAAAGTATAGAAAGGCCAGAGATAAACCCACACACCTATGGTCATGTAATCTATGACAAAGTAGGCAAGAATATACAATGGAGAAAAGACAGCCTCTTCATTAAGTGGTGCTGGGAAGACTGGACAGCTACATGTAAAAGAATGAAATTAGAGCATTCCCTAACACCATATACAAAAATAAACTTGAAATGGATTAAAGACCTAAATATAAGGCTGGACAGTCTAAAACTCTTTGAGGAAAACATAGGCAGAGCACTCTGACATAAATTGCAGCAAGATCCTTTTTGCCACACCTTCTAGAATAATGAAAATAAAAACAAAAATAAATGGGACCTAAGTAAACTTAAAAGCTTTTGCACAGCAAAGGAAACCATAAATGAGATGAAAAGACAACCTTCAGAATGGGAGAAAATATTTGCAAAAGAAGCAACTGACAAGGGATTAATCTCCAAAATATACAAACAGCTCATGCAGCTCAATATCAAAAAAACCAAACAACCCAATCAAAAATTGGGCAGAAGATCTAAATAGACATTTCTCCAAAGAAGACATACAGATGGCCAACAAACACATGAAATGATGATCAACATCTCTAATTATTAGAAAAATCCAAATCAAAACTACAATGTTCACACATACATTATCTTAATTAGGGAATTCCTATGTTGATATAGTAATAGTTCTTCTATTGGTTACCAAAGGTCCCTTTGATGGTTTTTTCTGTGTAGTGTAAAGCGATTCAGATATAGTCTTCAAAGTACAGTTGGTCCTTGAAAAATATGGACACAGGCCCTCCCCACAGTCAGAAATCTGCATACAGCTTATAGTTGGGCCCTCCCTATAAAGAGTTTGTCCATACCTGAATTCAGGATCTGCAGATAAAACCAACTGAGGATTGAGTTGTGCTGTAATATTTACTATTGAAAAAAATCTGCATGTTAGTGGACAAATGAGGATGGTTCAAGGGTCAACTCTATTGTATGCTTTGAATTCAATTCAAGTCACACTGCTCATGCTGAGTAAAGCCTGCTATTGAGGAAAATAATATCATGATACAGTATAATACGATATGATATTGTCAAGGGAAATAATAAACCAATTTATAATAGAAATAAAAAAGAGTTTTATTTAAGCCAAGCTGAGGACTATAGCCTGGGAGACACAGATAGAAGAAGCACTTGAACTGTGTCCCACTGAACTACGAAATGGGGGAGGCTTGTAAAGGCAAACCACAAAATTCCATAAGTTGTCAAGAATTATAACTGGAGCTGGCAGGAAGCAAAGGTGCTTGTTAAGCAAGGATTTGTTGGGTTCTGAAATGGTTGCATAGTTACAAAGGAGACACTGAGACCATAAGTTTGCTGCTGGCAGCTGTTAGCGGATACTGTTTTGAGAAAGGCTGATGGTGTCCTTGAGTCTTAAACATAGTTCAGAAACTTCAAGTTCTCAGTAATGCAGAAACATGTCTGAAACCATATACACAATGGCCACCTGGCTCCGTCCTGAGTGCCTGAATCACTGTTATTCCACTTTAATTAATTAATTTTTTTTTTTTTTTTTTTTGCAGTACGCGGGTCTCTCACTGTTGTGGCCTCTCCCATTGTGGAGCACAGGCTGCGGACACTCAGGCTCAGTGGCCAAGGCTCACACGGGCCCAGCCACTCCGCGGCATGTGGGATCTTCCCGGATCGGAGCACAAACCCATGTCCCCTGCATCGGCAGGCGGACTCCCAACCACTGCGCTACCAGGGAAGTCCTCCACTTTAATTTTTAAATGTGTTCTTTTCTTTAATGCTTAAGGCAGATGTATAATGCAGTTTTGACAGTGCACAAAACAGGCTGTTCTAGTTAGAATAAAGTTAAGGTAAATCATGTATAAGCCAGAATGACTTTCCCATGTTTCAAAATGTGAAAATTTCTTCCATCAAAATGGTGTTATGTTAGTATCTGACTATTTACAGAAACCAAAACAGGTAATCCTTCTAAACATTTTAAGATATCTGGCTTCTACATGTCATAATATTTTTTTTTAATGTTTTTTATTCCTTCTTCAAGTGGCAATATTTACATCAGCTGCAGCCCTTCTACTATTTCTCAAATTGTGTGATGTTCCCAATCCAAATACTTTTCATTTTTTCCTTCTCTTTTGGAGTTTCTTTAAACTATTGAAAGCACCAAATGAACAAATACTATATTTGTTTTATCAATGGGTATTATTTCTCTGCAGAGCTAATGGAAATTCTTTTTTGGAATATGTATTCATGTATGTAATCGCAATTTCAATAATGCTTAATGAAAATCTTCTCCATCTATGACCCATAAATGATGAAATGCCTGGCACATTATCAACCTTATCTACTTCATGCATAGGGACTTTATTGTTGTGGTTTTTATATTATAATTAGTATCTTGGAATAGATTGGCAAACACACATGCCATATCTTCACCTGCATATTAATTCTGAGTCAAGGTAGTACAAAACAGAGACAATGAAAATACATCAAGACGTTTAGCTAAAGTTTGTGCCAGCAGGGTTTTACCTGACCTAGTTACAAACAGTAAATTATTATTTTCAAGTTTTATGTCATAATGAGATTTCTCAACTTCACTTTATCTTGTCTCCTGAATACTTGTTGATTTACCTGTTACGTTAATGTTTCTAAAATATTACCATGTGGCCTAATCCCAACAATTTGAAGGAATTTTTAAGACCTGAACTCATTGTCCCATCTTCTTATTTCTAACTATCGAACTGCTAATTATATATTGCTATCTTGGGTTAGCTGGGATATTATTATATATTATTTAGTAATAATTATACACAGTAAATAAAATTTTTACTGATCATCAAATTACTGATTATCAACATACTTGCCCAATTAGTTCTAAATCACCTGATGTTCTTTAAAGAAGTCTTTGCAAAATCTGAGTTTCAAAGGTCTTAAACCTTCATACAACCTGCCATACATGTCCTGTGAGGACGTGAGGGAATGAGAGTGATAGTAGTCACCTTCAGGTATAAGAACCACCATTAGGTATTTTTATATGGCCAGGATCAGGACTCTAGCCCAACAGCAAGGCAAGGAGGTCAGGCCATCTTAACTTGATACTGATCCTTTGTTAACTTGGGCCCAATTCTCTCCATACTCCAGTGTGATTTTTCCTGAGTGTACACGGTAACTTCCCTACTCTCCCTCTTTTCCATCTGTGTCTACAAAATTACTTGTAATTTTTGAAGTTTAAAGATTTATCTAAGTATGAATTTTCCCCCTACATTTGTTCTGCTTATGCCTAGTTAAGGCTCTTTCAATCTAATATTTTTTGTTCTTTCTTTCTGGGAAATTCTCATATTATTTCTTTAATAACTTCCTTCTATTGATTTTTTTCCTTCTCTTTTTCTAGATCACTGTTTTAGTCTACTCGAGCTGTTATAACAAGATGCCACAGGTTAGGTAGCTTATAAACAACAAAAATTTATTTCTCACAGTTCTGGAACATAGAAATTCCAAGATCAAGGTGCTGACACGGGTGGGTTCTGGTGACAGCATTCCTGCAGCTTCATGGCCAACACCTTCTTGCTGTGTCTTCACGTGCTAGAAGGGGAAAGCTTGCTCCTTGGGTCTCTTTTCTAAGGGCACTAACCCCATTCATGGGGGCTCTACTTTCATGAGTTAAGTACCTCACAGTGGTCCCACCTCATAATATTATCACTTAGTGTTACGTTTCAACATAGGAATTTTGGGGTACACAAACATTTATATCATACCAATCACCTATAGCTCCCTGGAATAATCTATATGTCTTATCTTTCCTCTTATAAATTTTGGCTCTAAATTCTGCAAAATATTCTCAAAAGAGTCATCCAACTCCTCTTCTTACTAGTAGTTTTAAAAAATTTAATACTATTTCTTTTCTTTGTTGTGTCATTTTTCATTGTATTATAACTTGTTTCATGCAAGCAATAATGTCATATATCTTTGAGTGCATTAATTGTTATAATCAGTCTTTTTTGACATTCTTACATGTCTGTACTTGCAGTTCATTTTTTTAATGTATAAGTAACATTTTAAAAATTCTAGAACAGTTTTAGATTTACAGAATTATTTCAGTGATAGAGATTTCTGTTATACCCACAGCCTGTTTGCCTATTTCTGACATTTTACATTAATGTGATGCATTTATCACACTGGATCTATTATTATTATTAATAAAATTCTATACATTATTCTTATATCCTCAATGTTTTCCTAATGTCCTTTTTCTTTTCCAAGCTCCCACCCAGACACCAAGTTACATTTAGTCCTTATGTCACCTTACGTTCCTCTATCTGTCTGTTTTTGCTCAAACAAATTAACACAAACGAGGTGGCTTAAAAACAACAGAGACTTATTCTATTACAGTTCTAGAGGTTAGAAGTTTGAAATCAAGGTGTTGACAGGGCCAAGATCTCTGTAAAATCTCTCTAAGAGAATCTGTTTCATGCTTTTACCTTAGCCTTGGGTGTTGCCAGCAATCCTTGACATTCCTTGGCTGGTGAATGCAACACTCCAATTTCTGCCTCCATTGTAACTTGGTCTTCTTCCTTGTGTATCTGTATCTGTCCCTTCTTCTCTTATAAGGACACCAGTTGTATTGAATTTTTCTCTAGTATAGTAAGTTGGAAGCTTAGATTATTCCTTTTATAACATTTTTTTAAAGATGTGACTTTAATGCTATAAAGATCCTAAGTACTGTGTTCTCTACACCTCACAAATTTTGATAAGTTGTATTTTTATTTTATTCATTTCACACACTTTTGAATTTCTCTTGGGACTTTTCTTTGACCCATGTGTTATTTAGAAGTACACTGTTGAATCTCCAAATATTTGGATATTTTATAGAGCTACCTGTTATTTGTTTCTAGTTTAATTCTACTGTGGTCTGAGAACATACCTTGTATGATATCTACTCTTTTAAATTTGTTGAGATGTGTATTATGACCTGGAAATTGGTCTCCCTTTTGGAATGTTTCATCTAAGCTGGAGAATAATATGTTTTGTACTATTGTTGGATATAATAGTCCATAGATATCAATTATATCCAATAGATTAATAATTTTTATGTCAACTAAATGCTACAGATTTCTGATTCATTTAATTTGTCAATTACTGAAAGAAGAGTGTTGAAGTTTCAACTGTAACCATAGATTTTTCTATTTCTCAATTCAGTTTTATCAATTTTACCTCACCTACTTGAGACCATTTTAGGTGCATATACATTATAATTATTCCCTCTTATTGGAAAATTGATCCTTTTATTATTATAATACCAGTATCAATGATAATTTTCCTTGATCTGGAGTCTGCCTTGTCTAAATTTATCACATATAATGAAATTTTTTGATTACTGGTAGCATCATACATCTTCCTCTGTCCTTTACTTTTCACTTTTCTGAGTATTAACATTTAAGGTGGGTTTCGTAGACAACATGTAGTTAATTGGGACTTGTATTTTAATGTTTTTGCTACTCTGACAGTCTCTATGTTTTAATTGGTATATTTAGATGATTTACATTGTAAATGATTATTGATATAGCTGGATTCATATATACATGTTTTCATTTTCTATTAGTTGGTTGCTTTATTTTTTCTCCATTTTCAAGTATTTTATGCTTTTAATTGAGCATTTTATATGATCTCATTCTCTCTCTTCCTTTAACATATCAATTATACTTTTTTTTTTAACTTTGTAAGTGATTACCCTTTGCAATACACTTTCCCCCCTATTTTATTGGGATATTATTGACATAAATCACTATGTAAGTTTAAGATGCACAGTATCATGATGTGAATTACATATATTGTGAAATAATTACTGCAATGCATTTAGTTACTAATTAACTTCATGTTCAAATAACACTATACCACTTCACAAGTAGGGTAGTTACCTTTTACAGATAATTTCCAATTTCTCCCCTCTTTCTCATCATTCACTGTTATTATTCATTTTACTTATCCATATGTTTCAATCACCCAATACATCGGTAATACATTATTACCTCAATAAACAGTTATCTTTATATTAATTAAAAATAATTTTAAAACAATTTTACTCTACTTATTTCCTCTCCTATACTCTTCCTTCCTTTATATAGATCTAAGTTTCTGATCTATATCACTTTCCTTCTGCAAAAAAAAAAAAAAAGTCTTAACATTTCTCACAAGACAGACAAGATGGGAGTACATTTTACTTGTGGCAAGCCTTTTCCATATTGAAGCTGAGATAGAAGTGAGTACATTAATTTTTAAGCAGATTATTTCCAGAGTCTCTTCTGTTTCCTTAAGAGGTTGTTTTTTCCAGTTTACCTTAGTGCTTTTCTTTCTTGGCATATGTGTTTCCTATGTGATCTTGTAATATTTATAGATCTGCTTTTATTTAAGAAGCAATAATTGTGTTGGTTACTTTGTGTATTGATATGTATTTTCTCTGCCATTGTATATGTAGGTTTCTTCCCCTAAAAAGTTTTCCCCATAAATTAGAATACTTCACTGGGGCTCCATGAAAGAAGTCAGTGGAATGGTGGGCTCAAGTGCTTTCATTAAATGAGAAGGCTGGCCTTTACAGGGATTACTTTCAAGAGTTGGAATAAAAAGATAATTATTCTAGAGGTACCTATACCATACTAATAGTATTATTTTTGAAGGTGATTAACTTTACTTAAAGAAACACTTTTTGGTATTTCCCTAGTGATGAATGACATGTGATAAAATTCTCTTGACAGACTTTTGATTAGTGGAACAATTTTCACAACCCCTTTTCACTCTCTATATATTTTATATATCCAGTCCAAGTCTCTCTGAGGTTTCCCCTTCTCCAACTCAAAATATTATGACCAGGTTTGGAATAAGAGAATTAAACTATTCTCTTATTTACTTACTCAAAAGAACTTATCTGAGTTAAAACATTTTATATGAATGAAGCAGTATAAATATAAGTTTATATGATTATAGTTCTCCATTTGGCAAAGTTATCATAGACAATATTCATTAAAAAGTTTCATATTCTTATAGTCATCAACGAAAGTGAATAAATCAAAAATGATTTTTAAATGTCTTTGTGTACACACACCAGCCTCTAAGAAAAGCCCAATTACACACATACACACACACACACACACACACACACACACACACACATTCCAAAATGAGTCAAGGACAGAAAATTGAGTCATAGTGCTCAGGGATTAAGACATTGATGGAAAAGCTAAAAAGGATAAGCTTTCTTGCATGCATAGAGAAGTTTTTTAATGTTTTTTTTTCTTTGCCCTTCCGTCTCTTGAAACTCATTCTCTGTATGACTGGAATGATTGTAAAAAACATTGGCCTATCCTTTAGATGAAGTCAGTGACAACATGGGCCTCTAGTTTTTATGAAAGGAGACTTGCAGAGCATATATTTCCCAACCCAGTTCTCCAGAAGGAGGCCATTCAGGGGTTAAGGCCAAATAAGGCAGTCTTTAGCGATCTCTCAGCAACATTATACTCTCAGGAATATGTAACAAAGGGATTTCTCTATTGCTATGTAACAAATTACTACAAATGAATCAGCTTAAGACAGCTTATCTGAGTCCTCTGCTCAGGGTGTCACAGGTCTTCAATCAAGGTTTTGACTGGGATGCTTTCTCATCTGGAGACTTGACTAGGGAAGAATCCACTTTCAAGCTTATGCAGGTTGTTTACAGAATGCTCTTCACAGCTGCATGACTGTTGGATCCAGTGTTTTTCTGACATGCTGAAGAGTGCATGGAGGTCCTAGGGGCCACCCCCAGTTCCTAGAGGCTTCCATCATTTCCTTGTCATGAGGGCTTCCTTAACATAGTACATATTTTGTCAAGCCAACAAGGAGACTCTCTCTTTAGTCAGCTTAGACAGAGTCTTATAAACATGTAATCAAGTAAGTGACCTCCAAGGACCTTTGGCATATAACATAAACTAATCCTGAAGATGGCATTCCATCACCTGTGCCATACCCAGTTGGTTAGAAGCAAATTACAGGTCCCACCTACACTAAAGGGGAAGGATTTTATGGGCTGGGGACATTGAGTTGCCAAAGCATCTGTCCATCATAACCTGGTTGGGTTGCAGTCATTAACCTTGCATCCTGACCATCTCCATCTTTCCATTAGAAGTTCAACTATCTTATGTTGTATATCATCAGTTTGTGACCAGTATTTACACAAAACATTATAATTTATGGGATTGTGATCTCCAAGAACAAGAAAAATTATCTTTGGAAAAGTCAAACTTGGAGTTTCAAATTTAATTTCTTTTTCAATTTTTTTTAAAAAAAATCAGATTTTAAAATTAGGGCAAGATCAGTGGTTGGGATCAGCCATTGGCAGGGAACTCACCCTGAAGACAAATTTGCACATTTAGCACATTGTTTTCACTAGTAAGAATCCTGTTTGGAAGAGAATTTAACTGATTTAATGAACAGAGCATGAAGAATTTATAGGCACAAGCATTTGAACTGATGGATGATATATCATTTACCAGTCAGGCTATCTTTGGTTTCTTATTCTTTTATATAGTGACAGCTAAGAAAGTGGAATGACACCAAATCTTCAATATGTTCATACATAATTAAAATCCAAAATATGAGTTCAAACATAAAGTATTTGAGAGGAATATATTTAATAAATAAACAAGGAAAATAAGTGTGAAAAACTAATGTGTATTCCCCTTATATTGAGAAGAAGATAAAAACTGGAATTATCACAAAGAAAAGCATCAAGGAAGAAGTTTGAAAATCTGTTTTTGGAACACTTTCCCTCAAAGAATTAGATTTGCCAGAAGCAAAAGGAAAACCACAGTTAGCAAGTTAAAAAAAAAAGTCTTCAGAATTTGGTACATGAACAAAAAGTAAAGTTCAGACTTTGAAATAAGAACATCAGAAACTCAGGAAGATACAGGAGCAACTTAAAAACAAATTTTGATCTTGTGGTCAAGAACAAAATTCTGGGCTAGAATAGAGAAAAGAGGATCCAGCAAATTCTTTTAACCTACATGTGGTAGGAGAAGAAAGGGGCCAAGTTAAGCAAGAGGTAAAAATTTTAAAACACAGATAAACTTTCATAAAGCAGGTAGATATACACCATGCAGAAATAAAATGTAATATAAAGTTTTTGCTACTATTTGAAAAGAGAATCAGCATAGGAGTGTTTATGAAGTTTTCATTATGAAAAAGTTTTAAAAAGGTCTTGGATATTCATGTTCACAATTTTGTATCAAAGCACAGGATAAGCATGCTGTTCCTTACAGCTTTAGGTTGCACAGCTACTGCATCCTCTGTTCAGTAATCTATTGTTGTGAATTCCAGCTAGGAAAAGTTGGAGATTAAAAGTTGGAGATCTATCTTCTGATAGATCAAATTTAAAGGCTTAAGGAATTTAGAACCAAAGACGGAAGTATTGCAAAATATTAGCAGATGAAATAAATTCAGATTTCTGCTAAAAATTAAAAAGAAATTTGGTAAAATAGCTGCAGATGACTACTATGGGGAATGTAAGGCAGAGACAGACAAAGAAGGCAGAAGCTCTACCCAAAATTCAATTTTGAAAGTAAAAAAAAAAAAAAAAAAAAAAAATGTAGAGAGGAAAGTAGGCAAAGAGAGGGAAATAAGAAGCTTTCATATTTAGGATAATACTGAGGAAAATGTTGGGAACTACCCTCACTAGCAAATACTTTTACATTCTGTCCAAGAAAAGTAATATATATCAGTGGTAAATTTATCCTTTAGATTATGGTAAACTTAGAGTCACATTCTTAGGTATTTGATGATAAATTACTCCAAATGAGATTTTCAAGTTCAAAGACAACTGGGTACATAAGAGGAGCTAAACCAATGACCTCTTTCTTAGTCTCCCCTTTCTCCCTTTATTTCTCCTCCCTCTCCTCCTTCTTTCTTTCTTTTTCTTCTCTTTTTCATTGCACATCATATTTTTCCTAAATAACATTCAAGGTATGTGATTGGCAGATGCAATATAAGTAACATAAGTCTGATGGCAAAACGTACTAAATTATAATACATATATTTTGCTTGTAAATGGTATTTTGCATATACTGTAAGCATCTGAAATTGTTTTGATTGGTCCTTGATTTTTTTCCAGTATAATATTTTTGACTAGATTAATTAAGTTCAAAAGATATTTCTTGGTATCTACAATGAGACTTTCATACAAACATTGATATGATAAATGGCATAAGAACATTGATTTAGTCACTCTTTCAGTAGGAACAAATCTAGTTAAATTGTGAATCCAAGTACATGGTGATTTTTCTAGTAGTATCATATGAGACTATAAATAGTAGTATATTATATTATTAGTATTCATTTATAAATTTCAATGAGTATATTTTACAATGACAGACTGACTTTATGGTCCCTGTGGGAAGAGAATTGTCAGAAGTAGAAAACTGAAATTTAAAAAAAAGACAATTAGGCATTAGGCCTAATTGACAATTTAAATACTGTCGTGTTTGAGAGGTTAATCCATGGTCCCAGATATTTAGAGGTTTAGCTGAGGGAGGCTATATTTATATCCTTGATGAGGAGTCAATGGCCCACAACTGAAGATGGAAAGTTTCATGTTAATCTAATACTATATGTGATTTTTCCCTTACTGTTTTATTCAGTAGTCTGGAGTGTGTTAATTTAGTTCTCTACTTCTCTTTAGGGAATCTTCAAACAAAAACAGATTTTAAAAAAATAAAATACACCATTGAATCCACCAACTTTTCCTTTAGTCCCTGGTAGATCTTATCATCATTTATTTGAACTAATTTCAGAGTCTGATTACTTCCCAGTTAATTTTTATATAAAACAAAAAAATCCATCATTGTTTTGACAAATTTTCTTTTGAAAGCTCTATTTCATATGCATAATGAACTGGAAAATATCTGTGTCCCTGGTTCTATGCCAACAACAATAAATGAAAATATCATATAGGGAAATTTTTCCCTCTCAACACTTGCATAATAATATTTAATTATAATTAAATAAAATTACAATTAAGTCCATTGTATATCCTTTTTTAATAGGATTTCTCAACTTCTACCCTATTAACATTTAAATTGGATAATTCTTTTTGTGGAGGACTGCTCTGTGCCTTGTAGAAAGATCATCCACACACCTGGTCTCTGCCCTTGATGCAAATAACACTTCTTCTACTTAGGACAACAAAAAATGTCTCCTGAGGTTGCAAATGTTCCCCGGGGAACAGAGTAACCCCCTTCACATTGGTAACCACTGCTTTAAATTGACCTTGCAAATATCAGTTTTAAATTCATAACATACTTGAAATAATAATATGAGAGTTTCATAAAGAAATGGTTATTTATTTTAGGATAAAAATGTCTGGAATCTATGTATCTAAATTACTTCTCTAAAATTCTAATGAAACAAGAAATTAAAAAATATAAGAAAATTCATGTCAGCTCTAAAAAAAACAGGGAATATCACTGTCTATTAGTTAGAATCTTTAGTGGATGTTTTGTTTACTTGTTTTGCTTTTATTTTAGTATAGATTACACTGAGTTCTTGTCTATTCTGAAAGTAGTTTAAACAAATCTTTTACTTTATGTGATATCTATCTGAGTTGAAAGAGAAAGTGATACTCAGCAGAATTGCACCAACATCATTTAGAATAGAGGACCAGGAAATTGAAGATGTCATAGACTAGTTGGTGGTCATAAAAAGACAAACACTGACATTATGAGGGGTTTCGAGATACACAAGATTCACCCTTCAGTAGTTTACTCTTAGTTTGTGTTCAACGTAAAGAGCAAGAGAAATAAGCAGAGAATTTTATTATATGGCATCTATATTTGAGCAGGTTGCCAAATAGAGAGACAATTTGTATCATTACACACACATAAAAGCAAACTTAGACAATGATGAAATTACCTGAGTGTTGATGGACTTGCACACTACTCTCCCATTAGCCACTTGACCTTTTTCTTGTAAAATAATTTCTTTGAATTAATTATGTTAATTCCATATTTCCCTTGATCTTTATATGAGATTGATATGTTTAAATAGAGAATGAAAAAATATCACATAGGATCTATTGATACATTAGTTCCTGACATTGTACAAACTTAGAGCCTCACTGCAGGAAATTCAAAAAGAGAAAAATCACCAGACCAAAAAAAGATGAAATTATTCAAACTAATTTGAGGGATTGGAGAAAATATTCCTTATGAAATATACTTACTGTAAGAAAGAGGTCCAAAAATCTGGATAATAATTTTTTAAACTTCCAACTTGCATCTGCTGAGATTTGAGATGTCATGTTATCTATAAAATGAGAATAATCTGAAATCAGAAAAGGTTGCATTTTTAGCTAAAATGTATGACTTGAATATCAAAAGGCATAATAGAGAAAACAGCACATTGCATCCTTCAGAAATCTACATCCTACAAATCCACTAGAATTTTAGCATATTATAGGATAATCTGGCTTAGTGTTTCTCATTTGTCTCCATTCTCACATGCCTTCCTACCAGGGTAAGGACACTTTGTAGGTGAACAAGTGTGTATTGATAGACTACAATCCATCTTTATCTCTTTGGTTACTCACTTAAGTTGTTTATGAGGAATTGGTACTAAGAGCTCACTTTCAGGATATAAGTTTTCACAAATTGTTTCCATTTTACTACTTTTATATTGAGCACCTACTACATGTCAGACATTTTGATAGAAGTTGAGGATAGAATAACATTCATAGCACACAAAATCTCTGTTTTTGTGGCACTAACATGTCATTTGGGGAAACAGAAAAAATATATATACACTATTTTTATATCAATGTGGAAGGCTGAATAACTTTCCCCTCCCACTAAAAAAGATGTTGTCACGCTCATCCCTGGAACCTGTGAATGTACTACCTTAAGTTGTAAAAGGCAATTTTCATTTATGGCTAAATTAAGAAGATGGTGATATTATCCTAGATTATACACATGGGTCCAGTTAAATCACTGAGATCTTAGAGAAGGAAGTAGAAGTTTAGATACATATAAAGAGAAGAAAGCAACTTGAGCAAGAGAAGATGTTACATCACTGGCTTTGGAGATGGAGGAAAAGGCGATGAGACAAGGAATGCCGTCAACCTCTATTAGCTGGGAGAGAAAGTATGGAATGGCTTCTCCCCTAGAGTCACCAGAAAGAGTGAAGACCTGACTGTAACTTGATTTTAACCCAGTTATACTTATTTTAGGTTTCTGATCTCTAGAGCTGTAAGATAATAAATTTATGTTGTTTTAAGCCACTAAATTTGTGGTGATTTGTTATAACATCTTTTAGTGTTATAAGTGTCGCTTAGTGTTGATATAGTGACAAGAGGAAACAATACAAACTGGTTTAAATATTGTTAAGAAAAATTAAACATAGTAAGGAAATAGAGAGTGATAGCTATTTTAAATAAAATGGACAAGCAAGAAAGAACTTCCTGATGAGGTGTTATTTGTACACAGGCAGGAATGAAGTGAAGAAATAAAATAAGTAAATAGTTAAGGCAATACAAGGCCAAAGAAGTACAAAGTCTGTGACCAGAGTGTGTATTGGTTGTATTATAAGAAGAGAAAAAGTACCAGTGTCACTGAAGTGCAGTGACCATCAAGGAAGCTAGAAGGAGTACAATGGAAAAGGTGAATGATCCAGATTGTTCAGGTAATCTGTGGGCCAAAATAAACTCATGGCTTTTATTTTATGGGTGATAAGAAAATCTGGGATATTTTGAGAAGGGCAATGGCATATTATAAAAAGATTACTGCAGCTTCTCTGTAAAGAAGAAGCTATTATGTCCAAGAAGCCTGTTGCTGTTGTTTAGACAGGGATTATAGAAACATGGTTGCTACCCATATAAAAGCACCTTTATTTATGCTTTTGAACATCCTAATTTAATAAAACAGACTTAAACCTGACATTAGTAAAGGCAACATTTAACTTAGTAAATAAAGTACAAAATAAAATTCTGTTCTGCATATTTTGTAGAGTTGTGTTTGAAAATATGTCTCCCACATAGGGCAGAAGCTTCATCAACACATTAGCTTTAATGAAAGAGTTGATACATAAACAAAAACAAAAGAGAATAAACAAATCTATCACAAAACACCCACCTCATGTACAGTAATTATGTTTGTATGTAGTGAAGTATTTCTACTTTTAAAAGAATTGAAAAGACACAAAAATATTAATATATTTACTTTTCTAAAATATTGAAATGTCATAATCCTCTGAAAAATTATTTTATTCTTAATGCTTAATTTTTGAAATAATATTCAGAGATCTTTCATTCAAGATGAATATACAAGAAAAAAATTTTTCCAAATCTCATGTATAATTATTTTACATCCTTTTAAAACATGGATATAGAATAATGATAGAAATAGAGAGATTTCTCCTCAAGAGAGGATAACAGATTGGAAATGAAAATAGTTTGTGCTGTAGGCAGGTAAGCATAAACCTTTACCCATGGCCAAAGAGAATGGAAATTCTGATGAGATAGATGTAGTGTAAATGATCAAATTGGGCAAAAATTGAAGGACTAACCTAGTTTGCACTAACAGGGATAATTATGTGAGTTAAAGAATAAGATTTTCTTCCAATTGTGTCCTAGCTCCTAATATAAGCCCAGAGCAGAAAATATTCATCACGGAGGTAAAAACTCCTCCTTCAGAAGCTATTTAGTCACTTCTATAATCCTTATGTCATCCAAGACCTCCAGATTTATATAACACAATTGTACCTGGATGTCTCATAGGCTTCTAAAACATGGTGTCATCAAAAGAGATATCTTGACTCATTCCAGTCAGGATGGCCATCATCAAAAAATCCACAAACAATAAATGTTGGAGAGGGCATGGAGAGAAGGAAACCCTCCTACACTGTTGGTGGAAATGTAAATTGGTACAGCCACTATAGAGAACAGCCACTATGGAGGTTCCTTAAAAAAGTAAAAATAGAACTACCATATGACAAAATAATCCCCCTCCTGGACATATATCCAGAGAAAAACATGCTCCAAAAGGATACATGCACCCCAGTGTTCATTGCAGTGCTGTTTACAATAGCCAAGGCATGGAAACATCCTAAATATCCATCAACACAGGAATGGATAAAGAAGATATATACAACTGAATATTTCTCAGCCATTAAAAAGAATGAAATAATGTCATTTGCAGCAACATGGATGAACCTAGAGATTGTCATACTGAGTGAAGTAAGTCAGACAGAGAAAGAGAAATATCATATGTCGCTTATATGCAGAATCTAAAAAAAAAGATATAAATGAACTTATCTACAAAACAGAAACAGACTCACAGACTTAGAGAATGAACTTGCACTTACCAGGGTAGAAGTGTTGGGGGAAAGGTTAGTTAGGGAGTTTGGGATTGACATGTACGCACTGTTATATTTAAAATGGATGACCAACAAGCACCTACTGTATAACACAGGGAACTCTCCTCAATGTTATGTGGCAGCCTGGATAGGAGGGGAGTTCGGGGGAGAATTGATACATGTATATGTATGGCTGAGTCGCTTTGTTGTGCACCTGAAACTATCAGAACATTGTTAATCAGCTATACTCCAATATAAAATAAAAAGTTAAAAAAAAGGATCTTGGGAGGAATAGCCATACAGGAAAAAATAATTTTAATACATGTTAAAATTTTAAAATAATGCTCCAATAAAAATTAATTTAAAAGAATAGATAACTAATGAGACCCTACTCTATAGCACAAGGAACTCTACTCGATACTCTGTGGTGACCTAAATGGGAAGGAAATTCAGAAAACAGGAAATATATGTATATGTATAGCTGATTCACCTTGCTGAACAGTAGAAACTAACACAACGTTGTAAAGCAACTATACTCCAATAAAAAAAAATTAAATAAATAAATAAAAAGAAAATTACCATTTCACAGTTCTTAATGAAAAAAAAAAAAAAGATATCTTAATTTCCCTCATAGACACAACATGTTCCAGCTTGGGCCACTGGGAGTTAGTTCTGGTATTCCTTTTAAATACCCCCATTAGTGTGTGTGTGTGTGTGTGTGTGTGTGTGTGTGTGTGTGTGTGTGTGTGTGTGTGTGATTATCATTTTCTTCTCCTGACAGAGCAATGAGGGGCTCTTTCAACTTGGAAGCATAATGGGGTCCGTAGAGGTAAAATCCAGAAATGTGTGGGACACTCCTCTGACTATGACCCCCAGGATTTTCTCACTGCCACATAAGTTGTCATTCAGTCAGCAGCAGTTCCTCAAAATTACCATTTAATTTTTGCTACACAGCTCTCAGCTGTGACTCTCTGGATGTGCCTGCTTCTACAGATTACTGCAACCTCATTTCTCTGATGGTTCCAAGAAAATTAATTCATGATTATTATGTTTAGCTTTTTCTTGTTGTAAGGACAGGAGTGACAATTTCCAATTTCCTTTACATTTCCAGCTTTAAAATGGAAGTCTCTCATGTGTTACTTTTTTTTAAAATTTCCCTGATGTTAATGATGTTGAGCACATTTTATATGGTTAGCCAATTGGCAATGATTGTGTACGTGTGTGTGTGAAAAAAAAATGCCAGTCAAAGGAATAGAAATAATATTTGCTCTACATATTAATGATAAAGATTTGTATCCAGAAAAAAGAAACTCTACAAGTCAGTAAGAAAAAGACAAACAGTCCAATAAAAATATGCTCTTGTTGTCATTTCTCTATCATCAAGAATTATTGCCCATATATACAAAACATCCCCTAAATCTATCCAGTTTTCTTATTCTGTACTTTCATCATCATAATCCAACATTCCATCATCCTTTACCTGAACACTGTAATTACCTCCATATTTTGCCTTTCTTCCAAACTCTCATACACAATGGTCATCCTCCAAAGTTAGCCAGAGTGCTCTTAAAAGCATAAATATAATTTCACTTTCTATCTAAGAACTTTCCAGTAGCTTCTGACTACACATAGGATAATATCCATGTCCCTACAATAGTCTCCAAAGTCCAGCATGTTTTCACTCACCACTTCAACTTCTTATACCATATCTTCATGCATATGTTCTATCAGTTCTGGCCTTTGTTTTGTTTCTTACTGAGAGTATGCCTGTCTTACATCATTTCCTCTGCCTGAAATTATCTTTGCATTGTGAGCTCCTGCCCATCATTCAGGTTTCAGTCTAAATGTCATTTACTAAAATAAGTCACTTTTTAACCATCAAATATAAGATAATCTTCTATATCAAGTCAAATGTTCACAGCTATAAGAGAAAATCTTATTCAACTGGCTTAAATCATAAAAATATGTATAACTTCACTTGATAGCAAGTTCTGAGTTAAGGTTGGCTCTGGATGTAATTTCTAAAATGACTCAATGATGTCATCAGAAACACAACTTTTTCCATCTTTCTGCCAAATAATTTTTATGACATCAGCTCAGTGAGCATTGAAAAGGGGGACAATGGTGGCTGGGAAGCAACCAGTGGTGTCAATCAACTGCGATTCCTTCCCTTACAATCATTTTCTTTGATAGACCTTGTTTTATTTCTCAGCCTAGCATTTTGCTATTGGATATTTTCCTGTTTGTTTATTTGTTTAGAAAGGTTACTGCATTAAGATAAAAATTTAACTTAAGCAGCAGTACCCTCCTGCTTAAGTTAATTCCTGACTCCACTTCTTCCTGGAGGTTTGACTTAGGCAATTTACTTAACCTCTCTGTCCCTCAGTTTTTCATAGTAAAATAGGAATGGTTACAATAATATCTATATCAAAGCATCATTGTAAAACTTCAATTAGTTATATGTAAAACACTCAAAAGAGTATAGGGCATATATTAAGTACTATATCAGAATTTACTATTTTTTTTAATTTAATTGACTCCTTATTTTTTCTCCTCCTCCCACCCACACATACATATATTAGAAAATAAGTCCCAACAAAACAAGGATTTTACGTGACTTTGTGCAGAAAAGAGTTAACATAGCAGGCCTCAGACTACTACCTCCAGAAAGTCTGCTTGCAAGTAAGCTCTTCTCTGGTATTTGAAATATTGGATTTCAGGATGGTTCCCACCATTCCCTGACTGATAAGAATAACTCAGGCATCCTAAACTGTGCAAAGAAAATGGTTTATGGTGAACAGCAGCTTTCTTTCATGGAGTCCGAAATTTTTGTATGAGTTAGAGATTGCTTTAGTAAGCAACACTCAATAAAATCTTTGTTATTGAATCTTTAATGAATTTCCCTGGTAGACACATTTCACACATATTGTCACAACTAATTACTGTAGGAAGCAGTGTATTTTGTGTGACTTCATTCTGAGAGGACTCTTTGCTGCTTATGCCTGGTTTCCTTTGGACTTCGCTCTGCACCTCTTCACTTTGCCCAATTTGCTTTATTTCCTTTTGCTGTAATAAATCATGGTCATGAGTACAATTATATAATGAGTATTGTGTGTCTTCCTAGTGAATCACCAAACCTGGGGGTGGTCTTGTGGACCCTGACACATGCTTGTTTATCACAATCTAGAATAGTGCCTTACTCAGAGTAGATTCTCAATGAAAGTTGAATAAATTGATTCAATAATAAATGAATAATTATAATTTTCTAGAATCACATACATTTAAGAAAAGAGAACCTTACAGAGGCTCCTTTCTAACTGAACGGACTATGTTCTTTGATGTCTTTGTGTAAGTCAAATGTCAGAATGATGGGCCATGAGGAAATTGTGGGAAGGCACAAACAGTGAATCTACAAAACACATCATTATGTCTACCAGCTATTTTGGTCAATGCCTCAACCATCAGCTTAAAATTGGTGCATAATATAAATTCTGTAATGTTATAAGAGAAGGCTAGTAACAAAGATATAATAGAGATTATAGTTAAATTTGAACCTTATTTCAACCCCAGGTGTTCAGCCAGAGATGAGTGGGGTGACATTAGAAAGATAAGTAGGAAAGTTTAGATAATTTTGAATGTATGGAGTGAAGGTGTAGAAAAAAAAAAAACCACGATATATTATTCACGTGCAAAAAGCAGGGATTCTAGGAAGACCCACCGGAGCAGGAGGACTCCATACCTGTGTGCGGCATACTTTCTCATTCCCTTTCCAGTTTGAAAAAATCAGACTGTGTTAAATGTATATTTTAGGTAGTTTTTTTTTTTTTTTTTGGTCTGGACTTGTACACTTTTCAGAGCAGCCCATAAAATATTGTTTTGTTTGTTTTTCCTTTCCATTCTTATTCCTTAACATAGTGCTTGACATCTAGTAAGTGCTCACTAGAAGAGCATTCACAATTGTGTTGACCATCTGGTAGGTGAGGTCTCCTCACAGAAATTTCCAGGGGAAAGAACAGAAGCAGAAATAGAAGTATTTCTGGAGACATATCATCTTTCTATTTTACTTTGTATCCCAAGCACCAACTGTAGTGTCTTGGACAAGTAAGGAAACCAGTAAGTACTTCTTGTAACAACTTTAAGTTGCTTAGTTTGGAAAATGTAGAGACAGTAATGGCATGCTAGAAAAGTTATTAGGCTGGGGTCAGAAGATATCAAGTCAGGTCCTGACACATTTGGGTGGTATTGATGAGTCATTTAATCTCTCTTTACCTGTAAATTGGAGCAAATAATAGAGCACTTAAAAGGATTAAATGAAATAGTCTAGTAACTTAGGAAAGCAATTTTACATGCACTTTGGAAATGCTAGGCATTATTATTATAATCTAAAGAAGTGACAGAAATTAAAAAGTAATGTTAAAAGATTTTGGAAGGCCTTGAATGTTTAAATTTATTTATATGGCAACAATGGAATTTTTTGCAAAAGACTGGAATAATTACATTTTGTGATTGAAATGTAAAAGATTCTAATTTCTGTGACTAAATATTATCAGGGCAACTATAGTCTAGAAAAATGTTACAAGTTTATGGCAGAAATTTAAATGAAAAGAAAAAAACATTGATGATGATTACAAGAGTGGAAATACAGAGAAAATTATGAGTAGAGAACTTTAATTTGTCTATATTTCTTCCTAATTCTTATTAATTTAGCCTTTCATTTTCAACTAAATACTATTCTGCTTATTAACCTGTAGCCTACATTGTCTAGAATAATTGTATAATTCTTTAAATATTTTGAAATTTACAATTTGTTCAAATTCATCTACCATATTTTAAGATTCTTGGTAACAATAGCTATCTGGTTCTATATGATTTGTTTCTTTAATAATCTGCAGTTCCCTGCAAAGGACTTTTCAAAGAGTTACATTCAACAAAGAATTATTAAAGGGAAGAAGAAGATGAATAAATGAAAAATTGAATTACTGATATTCTAAACATTACCTGAGGGAGATAATAGATAACAACCACATTTTACCACTTCAGTAGTTTTTGGTTTAAGTGAATTTTAACTTTTTTTAGGGAAAAATATATTAAAAAGTCTTGAGAAAAAATGTGTCAATGATTTTTTTGAAAGGCTTTTTGAAAAGATCATTTGAAATTTGATTGTCACTATTAAAATGTTGCTGATTTTTCTGCATGCTCAACTGTTTGAAAAAAACAAGGTTAAAAGTCAAATATGGTAACAGTTTCTTTCACTTAATTCAAAAGGCCTCTGGAAAGTAATGAGATTTATTTTGCAAATTACTTTAAATTGTCCTTTAACCACACTATGATATTTGATAATGTCAGAATGATTTTGCTTTAAGGAAAGTGATTTTAGTCCCTGAATAAAATTAATTACTTTTTCCTAAATAAATAGCATTTTATATATTTTATGTGAACTAAGAAAATATTTTTAAGGTTAATTAATCTGTCTTCTGACAACTGCAGAGAAATTTTGAAGAAAACAATTGCTTATGTATTCAGGTCAGTTTTGCTTATGCTAATACAAACTCACAAGGAAAATATCAGATTCATTCAATCATACTTGAAGAAAAAGACTTCCATTTATTCTCAAATCTGAGATATAAGAGCAGTATGACATCAACTCTATTATGTAACCCAATTTCTAATTTGCTTCCTTTAAAACCTTGTGCCAGAAATTGTGTTAGTCAATTTAACAGATGCCCAATTTACTCTAGAAAATGAATCTATTTTTTTCTTGATGTTTTCATTTGTTAATGATGCTTTTCACATTAAATTCTCCAAGTCTTTGTAGATAGATGTATTGATAGATTAGTAATCCATAAGAAAAAATTGAGAGGAGTGACACCAACCTGTTCACAGTGGTTTAGTTACCTTTTGGGGAGAGGAATGAGATGCAGGGTGAGTAAGGTGAATATATATAGGCTTCTATTTTTTTTTTACATTATTTTTCTTTTTATATTATTTATTTCTCATATTATTACTGTTCATGTTATTCTGAGTAACTTGAGGATTTGTACACATTTTATATTTATTATTCATATACATTTTTAGAACAGTGAAAATAAGAAAATTCTTTCCCCCACCCCTCAAAAAAAAAAACTGTACATGGCAAAGTCATACTGTAAGTACATAAATAATTACAGAAGGGTCAAGTACATAATTCTAGAATTTACAATACATTCATTACATTTATGAAACACTATGATGATTTAAATAACTTTAAGCCTTTTATCTATGTTTTCAACAAATAATTGTTGAGAGTATTCATGTGCCAGGCACCCTGCTAGGTACAGAGGATGCCACAGTGAACAGAACAGAACAGGCACTGCAGGACGGAACTCCCTTTTAGTGGAGGAGGATGTTAGAGAGAAAACTGTGTAAACAAATCATTGAACAAGATAATTGCAAGGAGAGATGGATTCTATGCAGGAAATAAAACAGGGCGATGAGAAGGATAGTGACAGATAGATGGCTTTAGATCAGAAGACAAGGGGGGTCCTTTGAAGAAATAACTCATGTGAGACTTGAATGACTAGATGAAATTGCTAAAGAGCTAGAGTACAAGCATTTCTGCCTGAGGAAATGGCCAAGTACATGTGTTGTGAGACATAGTTCTAGGACATAGATATAAATAGAGTGTAAATCAACTTGACTATTCTGGAAATGGAATATAAGGAAGCAGAGGAGACATTGTAAGAGAAGAGGCTGAAGTGAGAAAAGCTCATGTAAATATTTGGAATCCATGATAAAATTTCAGATTTTATTCTGGTCACTATTGGGGCAGAGGTGGAGACGTTAGCGGTTTTTAAACTAAGACAGTGACATGAGAGTTTTACAGTAAACAACTAATTTGTGACTTTCCAGAGAAGAAAGTAGAGCTGGAAAATTGTGGACACAGAGATGCCAGTTAGGAGGCCATTTTAATTGTCCAAATGAAAGATAATGGTGGTAGCTGAGGACAAACAAATGGATGGATTTGAGATATTACTTTTAATCACATGAAATTGTCACTTTTGATCTTTAAAAACAATTGACTGTCAGTTGTTTTATTGTAGTTCAAATTGATATATTGATGATCCAGCAAAAGTAATTATGGACAGACATGGTAGGTAAGACATATCAAGGGAAATAGATGGTGCTAAACTAAAAAAGATTTGGGTTAAATGGATTGGAGTGTGAGAGACCAGGAGCTTTATTTGGATATAATAATTTGGAATGATTATTATTCATTCAACTGAGGTGTCAGGTAGGCCATTAGATAACATTCTGTAGTACAATAAAGAATGGAAACTGCAGAATGATGTCATCTCAGTGCTTTTCACCTTGTGCAATAGTGGAAAATTCTTGTTTAATTTCACAATTTTTAGCAGATTATTCTCCCTTGCTTCAGTAATGGAAGTTGATCATAATTTATTTGCATTTTATCTTCTCTTTCATTTCTTAAAAAATAAAGCCCAAATTTATATTCTTAAATTATTTCCTTTAAAAATCATGAAATATCAGAGCCAGATTCATATCAGGTTAATTCATGTTTACATTTGTGTTTCTTATCAGATGCTCACATTTACTTGAATTCTCACCCTTACTCTTTTAGGTAGCAGGATTGCTTGTAGTGATATTCAGCCAATTACAACAGTATGTTATAGTATCTAAAAATTAAATTATGTCAAATAGTTCATATATTCATAACTTCAAATCACAGAATCGTGCTTAAAATGCTAACTATGACCTCTCCACTGCAAAAAATCAGGGAAAAATTGGATTTGGATAATCTAGAAGACCTTTATTTGTCAATATGTCAATTCTCTAAATGTAAAGCAGTCAGAATAAAATCCCAGTTGAACTGTTAGAATTTTTAAGCTATTGTTCATTGAAAATTTTTAAAGTTCCTCTAGAAACATTGAATATTTGAGATATCTAGGAGATTTACCTTTTAAAAAATGAGGAAATATTGGGCTTCCCTGGTGGCTCAGTGGTTGGGAGTCTGCCTGCCGATGCAGGGGATGCGGATTCATGCCCCTGTCTGGGAAGATCTCACATGCTGCAGGGCTGCTGGTCCTGTGCTCCACAGTGGGAGAGACCACAGCAGTGAAAGGCCCACAAAATTCCAAAAAAAAAAAAAAAAAAAAGAGGAAATACTAGCTCTTTTAGCAAGTTACATTTACAGTTCATTGCATGCTTCAGATATAAAAACAGAATGGTATTGTTATAGAAATAACCACATTAATCAAAAAGAAATATGTAGATGAATTTTATGATAAAGCTGGGATTTCACATCATTAAAGGAAAAAAGATGAATTGTTCATTAAATTATCTTGGGAAAGAAATGAATCTATCTCAACCTCATGCTTTATTTTAAATTAAATTATATGTAGAAGAAAGCTTTAATATAAATTGATACAACCACTATGGAAAACAGTATGGAAGTTCCTTAAACTACAAATAGAACTATCATGTGACCCAGAAATCCCACTACTGGGCATATACCATGAGAAAACCATAATTCAAAAAGAGTCATGTACCACAATGTTCATTGCAGCACTATTTACAATAGCCGGATATGGAAGCAACCTAAGTGTCCATTGACAGATGAATGGATAAAGAAGATGTGATACATATATACAATGGAATATTACTCAGCCATAAAAAGAAATGAAACTGAGCTATTTGTAGTGAGGTGGATAGACCTAGAGTCTGTCATACAGAGTGAACTAAGTCAGAAAGAGAAAAACAAATACCGTATGCTAATGCATATACATGGAATCTAAAAAAAAAAAAAAAAAAGGTACTGATGAACCTAGTTGCAGGGCAGGAATAAAGAAGTAAGCATAAAAAAATGGACTTGAGGTGCTTCCCTGGTGGCACAGTGGTTGGGAGGATGCCTGCCGATGCAGGGGACACGGGTTCGTGTCCCGGTCCAGGAGGATCCCACATGCTGTGGTGCAGCTAGGCCCGTGAGCCATGGCCGCTGAGCCTGCGCGTCTGGAGCCTGTGATCTGCAACAGGAGAGGTGACAACAGTGAGAGGCCCGAGTACCGCAAAAAAAAACAGAAAAAAACAATGGACTTGAGGACATGGGGTGGGAGGGTGAAGCTGGGGCGAAGTGAGAGTAACCTTGACATATATACACTACCGAATGTAAAATAGTTGACTAGTGGGAAGAAGCAGCATAGCACAGGGAGATCGGCTCGGGGCTTTGAGATGACCTAAAGGGGTGGGATAGGGAGGATGGGAGGGAGGCTCAAGAGGGAGGGGATATGGCGACTTGTATATGCATTTTGTTGTTCAACAGAAACTAACACAGTAT
Organism: Globicephala melas; assembly: GCF_963455315.2. Taxonomy (NCBI): domain Eukaryota; kingdom Metazoa; phylum Chordata; class Mammalia; order Artiodactyla; family Delphinidae; genus Globicephala; species Globicephala melas. The sequence continues at coordinate 22,022,852 of NC_083325.1, forward strand.
CATGAAACAATTATACTCCAATAAAGATCTATTTAAAAAAATTTAAAAAAGAAAGAAATTATAGAATCCGTTGTCAGATTGTCCCACAGATTCAACCTGAGTTCTTCCCAAATAATCAGTATGCACTTATTGCAAACATATAGCAATCCTGGATAGGTTGCAGTAAAAAACAAAAAACAAAAAACAAAAAACATTTAAAAACATAGATACCAGTGTCTTATAGTTTTCTGCATACAGGTCTTTTGTCTCCTTAAGTAGGTATATTCCGAGGTATTTTATTCTTTTTGTTGCAATGGTAAATGGAAATGTTTCCTTAATTTCTCTTTCAAATTTCTCATCATTATTGTATAGGAATGGAAAAGATTTCTGTGCATTAATTTTGTATCCTGCTACCTTCCCAAATTCATTGATTACCTCTAATAGTTTTCTGGTATCATCTTTAGGATTCTCTATGCATAGTATCATGTCATCTTCAAACAGTGACAGTTTTACTTCTTTTCCAACTTGGATTCCTTTTCTTTCTTTTTCTTCTTTGATTGCTGTGGCTAAAACTTCCAAAATTATGTTGAATAATAGCAGTGAGAGTGGACAACCTTCTCTTATTCCTGATCTTAGAGGAAATGGTTTCAGTTTTTCACCATTGAGAACAATGTTGGCTGTGTGTTTGTCATATATAACCTTTATTATGTTGAGGTAGCTTCCCTCTGTGCCTACATTCTGGAGAGTTTTTTATCATAAATGGGTGTTGAATTTTGTCAAAAGCCTTTTCTGCATCTATTGAGATTATCATATGGTTTTTATCCTTCAGTTTGTTAATATGGTGTACCACATGACAGTATGGTACTGGCATAAAAATAGAAATATAGATAAATGGAAGAGAATAGAAAGTCCAGAGATAAACTCATACACATATAGTTACCTTACCTTTGATAAAGGAGGCAAGAATATACAATGGAGAAAAGACAGCCTATTCAATAAGTGGTGCTGGGAAAACTGGACAGCTACATGTAAAAGAATGAAATTAGAACACTCCTTAAAACCGTACACAAAAATACACTCTAAATGGATTAAAGACCTAAATGTAAGGTCATACACTATAAACCAGTTTTAGGAAAACATAGGCAGAACACTCTATGACATAAATCACAGCAAGACCCTTTTTGACCTATCTCCTAGAGAAATGGATATAAGAAAAATAAATAAACAAACGGAATGTAATGAAACTTAAAGGCTTTTGCACAGCAAAGGAAATAAGATGAAAAGGCAACCCTCAGAATTGGAGAAAATATTTGCAAATGAAGCAAATGACAAAAGACTAATCTTCAAAATTTACAAGCAGCTCGTGCAGCTCAATATCAAAAAAGACAAACAACCCAATCCAAAAATGGGCATAAGACCTAAATAGACATTTCTCAAAAGAAGACATACAGATTGCCAACAAACACATGAAAGGATGTTCAACATCACTAATCATTAGAGAAGTGTAAATCAAAACTACAATGAAGTATCACCTCACACCTGTCAGAATGGCCAACATCAAAAAATCTACAAACAATAAATGCTGGAGAGGGTGTGGAGAAAAGGGAAGCCTCTTTCACTGTTGGTGGGAATGTAATCTGATACAACCACTATGGAGAACAGTATGGAGGTTCCTTAAAAAAACTAAAAGTAGAACTATCATGTGATCCAGCAATCCCATTACTGGGCATATACCCTGAGAAAACCATAATTCAAAAAGAGTCATGTCCCACAATGTTCATTGCAGCTCTGTTTACAATAGCCAGGACATGGAAGCAACCTAAGTGTCCATTGACAGATGAATGGATAAAGCAGATGTGGCACATATATAAAATGGAATATTACTCAGCCATAAAAAGAAAGATAATGGAGTTATTTGTAGTGAGGTGGATGGGTTTAGAGTCTGCCATACAGAATGAAGTAAGTCAGAAAGAGAAAAACAAATACCATATGCTAACAGATATATATGGAATCTAAAAAATATATATATTATAAAGAACCTAGGACAGGAATAAAGATGTAGACATAGAGAATGGACTTGAGGACATGGGGAGGGGGAAGTGTGAGAGTGGCTTGGACTTATATATACTACCAAATGTAAAATAGATAGGTAGTGGGAAGAAGCTGCATAGCACAGGGAGATCAGCTCGGTGCTTTGTGACCAACTAGAGGGATAGGTTAGGGAGCATGGGTGGGAGATACAAGAGGGAGGCGATATGGGGGTATATGTATACATATAGCTGATTCACTTTGTTATACAGCAGAAACTAACAAAACATTGTAAAGCAATTATTCTCCAATAAAGATGTTAAAAAGAAAAAAAAATAGATAACTCCATAGAGCTGTATCCCCACCAGAAAAAAATATATGTATATGACAATTACATTTGAAGCTGTGGGACAAACTGAATTAGAGTTATATAAAGGCAGTCCTGAATTCTTTTTCTTGGAGTCCTTTGTGGAGAGTACGTGAGTCAAGCTCCATGTAAACTTGGGGCTTGGGTGAAGCTCTGCACCCAGGGACAGAAGATGAGGGGGAAAACGCACACACACACACACACACACACACACACACACTCTCTGTCAAGTATCATAACTGGTGCTGTACTCCTGTTGGGGAAGTGGGAAGAAGATAGCCGCTCAACTAGAGCCTGGCCTAGTAAGGTGTGAGCTCAGGTAAGTCCTGAATGTTGAGACCTTGAATCACTAAAGTGAGATCTGTTTGTGAACTTGTGAGAACAGAGGATTGGATGAGAGGAACTTAAAAAAAAGACTGGGAATAAGAAAGAACCATTTCCTATTCAAGATAAGTTATCAAGCACCTTCCACAGCACAGGTGAAAAATAAATCTCATGAAAATATCACAAAAATTCAGTAAGCTAAAAATACTGTGCCAACAAAAAGAAATAAGAGAGAAATCTGAAAATGACTTTGTAATAATTATGTTTCAAATTCCTCCAAGAGATAAATGAAAGAATTGGAGTTAGAAAACAAGGTAAATAGATTATTATAAAATATAAAAACAAATGTGAAGAGAAAATAATATGAATTATAATGTTCATGTGGGAGATGATTGAACAAGGTGAAAGAGATGAAAAATCAAATTAATATAAAACAGCATAAAAAATAGATTGAAAAGTAATAGAATAAATAAATGGTGGAGAGGAAATTGTTTAAGAGAAATAGCTGCAAAATTTAGTGGATTGAAAAAAGATTTATGCACAGCTGGAAAGCATAAATAAAACAAGTCAGTTCAGAATCAAGATGGCAGAGTAGTAGAATGTGGAACTCACCTCCTCCCACAAGTACATCAAAAATACATCTACAAATGGAACAATTCTCACAGAACACCTACTGAACACCAGCAGACAACTTCAGATCCTGAAAAGACAAGAAAGATCTCCATGTAATCAGGTAGGACAAAAGAAAAAAAAAAAAAAGAAGAAGGTATAGGATGGGACCTGAGTCCCTGGGAAGGGGCTGAAAAAGAGGAAAAGTTCCCACACCCTGGGAAGCCCCTCAGTGGTAGGGAGATCAGCCAGGATAGAAAAGGAGCTTCAGAGGAACAGAGGAGACCAAAACGACTGGTTTGTGACAGGCAGAACAAAGAGAGTCCTACACAGATGGTCCTTGTCACTGCCCTGCGCACCCCATCCTGAGATAAGCATCTGTTGGTACAGGTGTGGGCTGGGGGCTGAAACTTGGAGTTTAGAGGACAGACATGGGGAGAGGACTGCTGTTGGCTTCACGGAGACAGTCTGAAGGAGCTGGAGTGTGGCACAGCTGCAATCAGGTGTGTTCACAGAAGAAGCCTGTGCCTGCCATAGAAGCAAAGTACAATTACAGACTCTTTCTACACATGCAGGTCCTGGGGGACGATGTCAGTGGGATGCCCATTCACAGAGCTAGGGCTGAAACAACAACTGAGCCCCAGGGGCTGCATGACTTAGGAAGCATGGCTGAAATCTCTCCCCAAAGCTGCATGAGCCATGGATTTACACTTCTGTCACTGGCTTTGTAAATTCAGTGTCTGTGGACATCTGAATGGATGACAGGTGCTCCCACAGCTGGGATAGGCCTGTCCTTAGCAGCTTTGTGGGTGCATGCATTTATTTGGTGGCTGAGCTGCCTCCATAGCTCCCAAAGAAGTTCCAGGTATGTGAATACTGCAGTCTTGAGGCCTGACTTCAGTGGGTCTGTGCTGGTGGCCTTGTGAAAACAACACCTGAACAGATACCAGGGCCAATTGCTAGTATTCCCAAGTTTGAGAAGGGGCTGAAGGCAGTGCCGACGACAACATACGTTGTGAACCCACACAGTGGGTGAGAGGTGACACACAGAGCACACTTATTGGTGAACGGCACTGGCAGAGGAATACTCAGTGGTTCCTCATCCAAGAGAGCACTCCAATCCCACCTACCTCGCACCACAGCTCAGAAATGCAGCTCAGAAATGGATCTGGGGGCTTTCACTCCAACAACTAGGGAGTAGACCCTGCCCCTGACAGGACAGTGACAACCACACAGCAAAGAAGAGGTCCCACTCAACATCCAGTGAAGGCTCTGATCACCACAACACCAGCCACACCTCCTCTCAAGGAGATAATGGCCAGCACACACAGAGGAAAGGGGTGGCAGACATCCATACTAAAAACAGCCCTCGCACCAAAAGTACTAAACCCATGCGGACTACAAAGGGATGATCCCACGTAAAAATAGCCCTCTAAGACCACAGTAGAAAATTGTTTCTCTTAAACTCACAGAGCAAGAGAAATATAAGTAAAATGAAGAAGCACAGGACCCACTCCCAATTAATGATCAAGAGAATTCCCCTGAAAGAATAAACAATGAAACAGACCTCTTCAGTTTAATAGACACCAAGTTCAAAAAGGAAGTAATGAAAATACTAAAGGAATTAAGAAAGGCTATTGACAGAAATGCAGATTACTGTAAAAAGGAACTAGAAACTATAATGAGGAACTAAGAAAAATTAGAAAATTAATTTGCAGAAATGAAAGCTGAACTAAAGGCAATGTATAGCAGAATGAAGAATGCAGAAGAATGAATAAGTGACCTGGATCATAGAATAATGGAAATCACTCAATCAAAACAGCAGACAGAAAGACAAATATATATATATATATATATATATATATATATATATATATGAAAGCAATATAAGAGACATATTGGGTATATATAAATGCCAATCTATGCATAATAAGGATCCCCAAAGGAGAAGAAAGAGAAAAGGGGATTGAGAAAGCATTTGAGGAAATTATGGCTGAAAACTTCCCAAACCTAAAGAAGGAAACAGATATCTAGGTACAGGAAACACAGAGGGTCCCATACAAGATAAGCCCAAACAGAACTACACCAAGACATAACAATGTCAAAAGTTAAAGATAAAGAGGATTATAAAGGAAGCAAGAGAAAACCAAAGTATTAATTACAAGGGAACCCCCATAAGGTTATAAGCTGATTTCTCTACAGAAATGTTACAGGCAAGAAGGGAGTGGAAAAATATTTTCAAAGTCCTGAAAAGGAAAAGAGAATCTGCAACCTAGGATACTCTACCTAGCAAGATTATCATTTAGACTAGAAGGAGAGATAAAGAATTTCTCAGACAAGAAAAAACTGAAAGGACAGCAATAATAAACCAACCCTAAAGGAAATATTGAAAGGTCTTATCTAAATAGAAAAGAAGTAAGAATCTAAAGGAAAGAGAAAATCACAATTGGAAAACAAGTCACTTAAATAAGCCAGTACACAGATTAGAAAAAAATTGTGAAAGAGATGATAACCACAGTGAACAGCAAAAAGATGAACATGAAGATGTAAACAGGACATCAAAATTATAAAATGTAGGGGAGGTGAGTAAGAAAATGTAGATTTTATTTTTCTAGAATGTGTTTGAGCCTATATGTCTACCAGTGTAAGAAAGTGGATATAAGAAGGGGTTAATATACATGAAAAATAAAGTAACCACAAATCAAAAACATAAAATCAATTCACAAAAACCAAAAAGAAGAGAATGTAAGTATCATAGAAAAGAATATCATCAAACCACAAAAGGAAAAACAAAAAGAAAAAAAAAGATGGAGAAGAAATATAAGATCAATGGAAAATCAAGGTTTAAAATAGCAATAAATACATATCTATCAATAATTACCTTGAATGTCAATGGACTAAATGTTCCAATAAAGAGACACAAAGTGGCAGATTGGATTAAAAAATAGTCAACAGTATGCTGCCTAAAAGAGACCCACCTTAGGTAAAAGAACACACATAGATTGAAAGTAAGTGTATGAAAATGATACTTCATGCAACCAGAAATGACAAGAAAGTGGGGTTCACAAAAGGCTATAAAGAAAGATAAAGAAGGACCCTATATAATGATAAAAGGATCAATACACAGAGAGGTTATTACACTTGTCTACATATGTGCACCTAATACAGGAGCACCCAAATACATAAAACAAATATTAACAGACTTAAAGAGAGAAATTGATGGGAATACAATAATAATAGGAGACTTTAATACCCCACTCACATCAATGGACAAATCCTCAAGATAGAAAATCAATAAGGCAACAGAGATCCTAAACAATAAAATAGAACAGTTAGACTTAATCGATATTTTCAGGACATTACTTCCAAAAAAAGCAGAATCCAAATTCTTTCCAAGTGCACATGGAGCATTCTCTAGGATCACCACCTTCTTCACAATACAGACCTTCTTTAAGAAACAAGAAGAATCTCAAATAAACATTCTAACCTGCCACACAAAAAAATTAGACAAAAGAATAACAAACAAAACCTAAAGTCAGCAAAAGGAAGGAGATAATAAAGATCAGAGAGGAAATAAATAAAATAGAGATTTAAAAAACAATAGAAAAATCAATAAAACCAAGAGCTTGTTCTTTGAAAGAATAAACAAAATTGACAAACCTCTGGCTAGGCTTACCAAGAAGAAAAGTGAGAAGGCCCAAATAAACAAAATAAGAAATGAAAGAGGAGAAATCACAACTGATACAGCAGAAAAAAAAAAAAAAGAGAATACTATGAATAATTATAAACCAACAAATCTGACAACTTAGAAGAAATGGACAACTTTCTAGAAATACACAGCCCAATAAAACTGAATCAAGACCCTTATGGTCCAATGGCTACAACTCCACTCTCCCAATGCAGGGGGCCCAGGTTTGATCCCTGGTCAGGGAACTAGATCCCACGTTCCTCAACTAAGTGTTCACATGACACAACTAAGGAGTTTGCATGCCACAACTAAAGATCTCACATGCTACAACAAAGATCCCGCATCCTGAAACTAAGACCCAGTGCAGCCAAATAAATAAATAAACAAATAAATATGTTTAAAAAAGAAGAAATAGCTAACTTAAACAGACAAAGAACTAGAAGTGAAATAGAATCTGAAAAGGAAAAGAAAAAAAAAAAAAAAAACTCCCTACAAAAGAAGTCTCAGCCAAGATGGATTCACAGGTGAATTCTACCAAGCATACAAAGAAGAACTTTTGCCAATCCTTCTCAAACTCTTCCAAAAGACTGAAGAGGAGTGAACACTCCCAAAGACATGTTTTGAAGCCACCATCACCCTGGTATCAAAAACAAAGACAATAACAAAAAAGAAAATTACAGGCCAACATCTGTGATGAATATAGATGCAAAACTTCACAACAAAATTTCAACAACACATAAAAAGATCATACACCATGACCAAATTGGATTCATCCCAATTGACAGGAGGTGACAGGAGGGTGACAGGAGGGTTCAACATATTCAAATCAATCTATGTGATACATCACATCTTCAAAAGAGAAGACAAAAACCACATGATCATCTCAATAGATGCAGAAAAAGCATTTGATAAAATTCAACATCTATTCATGATAAAAATCTTTATGAAAGTGAGTATAGAGGGAACATATTTCAACATAATAAAAGCTATCTGACAAACCTAGAACCAATATAATATTCAGTGGTGAAAAGCTGAAAGCCTTTATACTGAAAGCTGGAACAAGACAAGGATACCCACACTCACCACTTCTCTTCAACATAGTATTGGTTGTCTTAGCCACAGCAATCAGACAAGAAAAATAAATAAAATTTATTCAGATTGGTAGGGAAGAGGTAGAATTGTCATTATTTGCAGATGACAGGATACTATATAGAAAACCCTAAAGACTCCACACAAAAACTACTAGAACTGAAAAACAAATTCAGTAAGGTAGCAGGATACAAGATTAACATACAGAAATTGGTTTCATTTCTTTACACTAACAATGACATATCAGAAAGAGAATGTAAACAAAAGGTGAAAGACTTATATGCTGAGAACTACAAAACATTAATAGAGGAAACTGAAGATGATTCAAAGAAATGGAAAGATAGTCCATGCTCTTGTGTTGGAAGAATTAATATTGTAAAAATGGCCATACTAACCAAAGCAATCTACAAGATTTAATGCAATACCTATCAAAATACCCATGACATTTTTCACAAAACTAGAACAAATAATCCTAAATTTTATATGGAACAATAAAAGAACCAGAACTGCCAAAGCAATCCTGAGTAAAAAGAACAAAGAAGGAGGCATAACCCTTGCAGACTTCAGACAATATAACAAATCTACAGTAATGAAAACAGTGTGGTATTAGCACAAAAATAGACATATGGATCAGTGTAATAGAATAGACAGCCCAGAAATAAACCCACACACCTATGAACAATTAATCTTTGACAAAGGATGCAAAAATATACAGTGGAGAAAAGACAGTCTCTTCAGCAAGCGGTTTTAGGAAAGTTAGACAGCCACATGTAAATCAATGAAGCTAGAACACACTCTCACACCATATACAAAAATAAACTCAAAATGTCTTAAAGACTTAAATATAAGACAAGACACCATAAAACTATAAGAGAACATAGGCAAAACATCAGTCTCCCAAGGCAATAGACATAAAGCAAAAACAAGCAAATGGGACCTAATCAAACTTTTAAGATTTTGCAGAGCAAAGGAAACCAGAAACAAAATGAAAAAAACAGCCTTTGGACTGGGAGAAAATATTTGCAAATGATGCAGCCAATAATGGCTTAGTTTCCAAAATATACAAATAGCACCTACAATTCAATAACAATAACACAAACAGCCCAATTGAAAAATGAGCAGAAGGCCTAAATAGACATTTCTCCAAAGAAGACATACAGATGAGCAATTAATTGGCACAATGAAAAGATGCTCATCATTGCTAATTATTAGAGAAATGAAAATCAAAACCATAATGAGGTACCACCTCACACCAGTCAGAATGGCCATCATTGAAAAGTCTATAAATAATAAAGTCTATAAATAATAAATGTTGGAGAGGGTGTGGAGAAAGGGAAACCTCTAATCTGTTGGTGGGAATGTAAATTGCTGTAGTCACTATGGAAAACAATATGGAGGTCCCTCATAAAACTAAAATTAGAGTTGCCATATGATCCAGCAATCCCACTCCTTGGCATATACACAGATAAAACTCTAATTCGAAAAGATGCATAGACCCCTATGTTCATAGCAGCATTATTTACAATAGCCAAGACATGGAAAAAACTTAAATGCCCATTGACAGATGAATGGATATAGAAGATGTTGTATGCAATGGAATATTACTCAGCTATTAAAAATAATGAAATAATGCCATTTGTAACAACATGAATGGACATAGAGATTATCATAGTAAGTGAAGTAAGTCAGAAAGAGAAAGACAAATACTATATGATATCACTTATATGTGGAATTGAAAATTCAGCACAATTGAATATATCTACAAAACAAAAACAGACTTACAGATTTAGAGAACAGATTTGTGATTGCCAAGGGGGAGCAGCTGTGGGGAAAGGATGGACTGGGAGTTTGGAATTAACAGATGCAAAGTATTATATATAGGATGGATAAACAAAAAGGTCCTACTGTACAGCACAGGGAACTATGTTCAATATCCTGTGATAAACCATAATGGAAAAAAATATTAAAAAAAGAATGTCCCTATTACAGAGTCACTTTTCTGTACAGCAGAAATTAAACACGACATTGTAACTCAACTATGCTTCAATAAGATTCTTTTAAAAATCAATTTAAATATAAATAAATGCACAACCAGAAATATGGTATCAATGTGGTAAAATTTCAAGGTTAAAGAGAAAACCTTACAAATATCCAAAGAAAAGACATTATCAATGAAAGAAGTGAATATGACTGCAGTCTTGCAGTAACTACTGATGTTGGGTGTTAAGTAAAACTTTTGATACCTGCCAACCCAAAAATCTATAGCTACGTCCAGTAGCACTCAAGGGAGGAATGAAGTTGCAATTCAAAATTGCCACCCCAAGACACTTTCAAAACTGACTTCAAAGGATATCAGGATAATGAAAACATGAGGAAAAAATGGAGGGAAGAAAGAAGCAATAAGGAGCTAGATAAGTAGAAAAATTAGGTTAGTAAATCCAATTTTTTAATGCAACTAAGACTTTTTTCCTTGTAAAAGTGAAATCAATATTCTAGCTCATAATAACATGAAAGATGGAGTAGTCAGGAAATGGAAGAGATTCTTAAAGAAGTCAACATGTCAATTTAACTGATCTGGCAAAAGGAAAGGCGCTGAATAAAATCAGAATGCATTTGAAAAATCATAACTAAGCATTTTCAAATTTTATGGTTAAATTCTAAGAGGAAATAAATGCATTCTTTAATTTGTAAAATAGCTGATATAAAAAAAAGAAAAAATAACTTATTTTGAGTTGTGTACATTAAATATGTTTTTTTAATCATATGCCAATCAAGTGTTATTTTAAAAAGCAATTAAAAGGAAGCAGCTAATGGGGGACAAGATAAATGTGTGTGTGTGCGTGCATGTGTGTGTGTAACATTTATACATTGGAAAGTATTAAAGGATCTGTAACCAAAATATAAGAACAATGTCAATGAAAAAAATTGATAATAAAATTTGAATGATTATCAGGAGTATTAAAATTGCATCAACTATATTAAGGGACATTAAACAATAATAAAATAAAATATACTATAGTATACTCCCATTACATTCACAAAAATTTAAATATTGTTAATATGAAGTATTAACAAGGAGTCAAGGAAAGGAAAACATCTCAAATATTGATAAGTGGCATATAAATTTGTAAAGTACTTTTGGAAAATCCTTTGGCATTATCTAATGAAGCTGACAAACCAGCAATACCTACAAAATCTGTTATAAAAATGGTTGTTCAATAGTGGAGTTAAGTGAAATCAAGGGACAAGTCAAGAAATGGAAGTACAGTCTCTGCATCACTTCACTGGTGTGGTTAAAATGAGGAGAGCAGCATGATTTCAAGTGTGGATAAATTTCCAATTTTCTGGTATTTTCCAGCAACAAGGCTAATAGGGAGCTTAGGTTGAAAGGTCAGAGACACATCCTGAGTCTTGGAGTGAGGAGGAGCCCCACTTTTTCAGATACACTAGAGAAGAATGACTTGAAAAATGGCATTTAGACAATTGATTTGCATGTATAATCCATGGAAGTTTATTCCACAAAATACTGAAAAGATGTATTGATATTTCTACTGCTATTCTCCCACCACTTCTTTCAAATATTTGACAGTTTTTCTTCTTGAGCATGAGGGGTTTTATTTCCATGTATAATAATGTATGATGTTCTAAAAATTTCATTGTTAGTTCCCCCTGTCTTGCTTAATTTGAGTTATAATTTGAGTTATAATCAATTTTCTTGAACAGAGTGAATGCAGAGTGCACTGGATTTCAATTTAAAATGCTATTTCATAGTTGATTTAAGTACTAACATGTAATACACAAATTTCACTTTTAGTCAAATGACTCTGAAGTATTTTTTGAAGTGTATAATTAAAATAGTCAAATGTACTGATAAGCCAATTTCAGAAGCTCTGGAGTGCTCTTAAAGGTGACTTGGAAGAAACCCAAAACCAAACTTCCTCTGTTCCTGCCTTCCACAACACCTGGTAGATGCTTTGAATAATTGGTTTTTGAAGTGCTTTGGAATAAGATGCTTTTCACTAGTTATTAACATAACTCAGCAGAGTTACTCTAGTTTGCATTTTATAGACATTAGAAGTAGGACACATTTTTAAATGACTACACCTCATTACCTTTAAGAAGAGCAGCCTCCTGCTACATCTATGGAAGCTATTCACAACTTCCTTGGCATGTGTGATTTAATAAACATGTTTATCTTACACACATAATCATTGCCATCTCATCATAATAAAACATTTTAAGTCCTTGACTTTTCTTTAGTATGGCCTATTCTTAAACAAATATAACTTGGATGATTTGTCATGTTTACTTTCTGCACGTTCTTAAAGAATTCAGGTTGCCTGCAAGATAGTGTTTTCTCATCTAAGCTACATAGCCGGCACTGAAAAAGGCAAACAGGCATTTCACTTTGTCACGTGATAACAGTAAGATTGAAAGATAGTGGTGACATTTCCTCTCCTCTTTCAGGAAAGTAGTTTCCTATGCTATATTCTGTGTTGGGTCAGTAATTTCTTGCACAATGTATACCAATTGAAATGATATTTCACTCTGTGGATTGAGGTTTCTCATATATCTGTAGAAGATCACAAATCATTACCCTTTTCCCTGATGCCAACACAATTTGAAAATCCAAATTTCCATTTATTAATGTGAATGACATTAATCTCTTTACTGTCAGATACAAGTTTCCTCTTTTAGAACAGATAAGAGCACACTTGGTATACTGTGGGACTTTATTTATTCCACAAACACACTATGCATACCAGCCTTAAACCCAACTCTCATTATCACCTCCTAACATACTACAAAAATCCAAAACAAAACGGAAACTCCCAGGACAATTCCCCTTCCCTGCCAAATGAAAACCTCTGTTTAGAAATGAAATTTAGATCAAACATAATAAAACTTAAAGGAAAAAATTAATTATACAGTTGATGTAATGAGTTTAAAAATCATAATTTATGGACACACTGTATAGTTTCACCAAAATATCAAATGGGCAGTGTTAGATATCAATGCATCATCACCTATGAGTCCTTATTTCTTGCTGAAGAGTTCATAAATTGACAGCTAATACTCAAAGGTGATGATTTTCAAACTGTGGGCAATGGTCACTTAGAATTAGGATCTCCTGAGAGCTTCAATAAAAATGTAAACTACTTGGATGCTTTCCAGGCCTACAAAATCAAATATCTAGAAGGAACACTCATTTAGCCAACTAGCTTGGTGACATCAATGTGCAGTGATGTCTGAGGAATATGACTCTGCTCTGTGGATTCTGCTTTGTGAGTGTTTTCTTCCTCTCATTGCTGTCTCCCTTTCTCTGCTTTCTAGAAAACATATGGAGGGGATGTGGGTGACTGAGGGTGAGTGGGAAGCTTGAATCCTGAAAGAAGGCCATAGACAGGAGCAGAGGGAGAAAGTACAGCAACCAGGGCATGATAGTAACAGTGATTTTTCATGTACTCCATCTGCCAGAAGTGTCAGAGAGCCAGATCCTGGGGCTTAGATAAGAAGCTATCTTGGACCAGCAGTCTTCACTGCATGAAAGCCACAGCATCAGAATAAGAGCCTTGTATATCAACCTGCCATCCGGTTACAGATCTGAGAAGATTTGCACATCAGTCAAGTGAATAGAAAGTAAGGTAGGAACAACAAAAAAAAACACCAATCAAAAAATGGAAAGTGAAGGTCTTCTAAATTTCTGACACATTTGAAGATATGTTAGAAACATCATTGCAAGTAAGTGAGTAAATAATTATATAGGACAAGCTTGAAAAGTAAAATACTGCAGAGCAAAGAAAGGAGCACTATGCTGAAAACTGCCAGGACTGTCAGGCTTTCGAAAAGTATTTCTATAGGAGCTGAACCTTCTGACATCCTCTCTGACATAGGAATTAATCGGTGCTGAGTATGGAGAAGAAAGGCTTTGAGTATACAAACATGTAATACTCCTTGTCTTCAGTGACTTTCATGGACCTGCCCCCCTAATTATGAGTATTGGGATTTAAGAAGGGAGGCAGACCTAAATGCTGACTTTAATACTTCAGTAGCTATTGGCTGCCTTGGGAGAAGATCGGACTTGATGAAACCCCATGCTATGGAGCTACTAGGGCAGGCAATCACTTCTTTATTGGTGAGAGCTGGAACAACAAACAAAACAAGTTTTGAGAGATTTCTAAATTATGTAACTAGGAAAAAATACTATACCTCAATGAAAGGAACCACCCCGAAGGATCGCTAGAAATGAATATCTATTTCTCCTACATAAAGAGATAGGACAGCATTTTTGGAAAGCGTACAATTTCCATTTTTCAAGATTTTACAGTCCTTTTATTTATTAAACTAGAACAATTTACAGAAAGAAAAAACAGATTAAAAAAACATGTGACTTGAAGATGTAGCACAAGATCACAGAATTTTGTATCATGATAGAATGATCCTCTTTCAAGTATGAAACAGAATTTGATAAGCAACAAAAAGGCAGAAAGAGAATTGACAAGTGTATAGTTTTTTTTAATTAATAAGGAGAATGATCTGTTTTTGTGTATTTAGTGGCCATTCTTTTGTGTGTCAGAATTGCTTCTTCTCCTTAGTCTGCCGATGTTTATATTTACCTTTAAATGTGTTCATTTTATTTATGTTAAAAAAGATCCAGTGATAAATGTTTGTCTTCTGTGTTCCCCAATGATCCAGTTCTACTTTTCAGAGAAAGCGTTGTTGTCAAATTCTTAAGTATCTTGACAGGAACATGATAAGTTTACATAATAAAATCTATGTATTAATATGTATATATGTGCATGTGTATCCATACCTCTGTTTATGTCTACTTTTCATTATCACAGCACAAATTACACCATACAACTGCACTTTCTTTATCAAATTCATTTATATTTATTGGATTTGTTCCATATCAACAATTCAATATATTTTAAGATTAACATAATATTTCCTTAAATGAATAAACCAGAACTCAAGTAACTAGTTTCTTACTGGGAGATACTGAAGTCATTACCAATATTTTGATATTACAAACAATATTGCAATAATATCTGTGTACATAAGACATTTTATATATTTATGAATGCATCAATAATATACATTTCTGAGTGCATCTATAATGTCAGTTCTTAGAAGTGAAGGTTTTGCTATTTTATGATCCCAATAATAATAGTGTTTATGCCTTCATCCTTTTGCATACAACATATTAAAAAAAGTGTTGAATTCTGCTAATCTGACAGAGAAATACTTTCTCAGTGTATGTCAGCCTTATGTTCTTCTTATTTTGAGTATGTTTGCCTAGGCAAATTTTCACGTTTAACAGTTATTTTTTCTTTTCTTATTTTCTGTTAAAATTAAATAGAAACCACAAATACTTTTATAGTTTCTAATTTATATTTTGCCTTTGATTATTATTTATTCTATTTTATTCTGCATAATTTTTCCTTTGTAGCTTTAATCTTAACCAAACAAGTGGTTGGATGCTGCTGTAGCTAAAGTGTTCTCTACAAAAATAAATTTGGCTTCCTTAAATCCCTACTCCTTAAGTGGTAATGTTGTCTTAATCATTCTCATAACTTATAATCAGTATTTTATCTGACACACAGGATACGTAAAGTAAGAGTTTCATAAAAGGGTAAGTTAGTCTAATCATTAATGAAGATATTTTTTCTCGGTAATTGAATTTTTTGATAATTTTCAAGCCCAGAGTGAAGTTGAAGGAACACTACACTAAATACCCAAATACTCTTCCTCCAGATTCACTAACTTTAACATTTTGCCACATTTCTATACATATGTCTATATCTATATCTACTTTGATGTCTATCTATCTAATCACACACAGATACTTCCCTTTTGTTAATTTACCTTGAGATAATGTGAAGATATCATGACAGTTCATCTCTAAACGTTTTCTGGAACTATGACATTTTATTTAAAACCATATCATCATGTCACACCTAAGAAAATCAGAATTATTTCAATACCATGAGCTAAGATATGGCTTATATGTCAATTTTGCCAAATAGTTTTAAAATGATCACGTGTTTTTTTTTGTTTTTTCAATCCAGAATCCATTTAATGTTCACACATTGCTTCTGGTGTTATGTCTTATCTCTTAAAAAAATCAAGAAGAATCTCAGTTTCACTTCTTTTGAGAAGTTCAGGCCAGATTTCTTCAGAACTTGAAATTCTGGATTCAATGGACTGTTTCTACTTGATTAGATCAAGCTCAGTAATTTCCAGTAAAAGCACTACATAGATGATGCAAGCTCTCCTACTGCATTACATCACAAAGGCAATGCTAAACTTCACGATTTAATTAAGACCATGCCACCAAATCTCCCCATTGTAAAAACACATTTCTTCTTATAATTGAGATATAATCTGTGCAGTGATGCTTTAAGGTGGTATGAATAGCGTTTTCTAACTTTTTTCCATTAGCATTAACATCCATTGGTGAAATTGCCTGATACAGTTATTACATGGGTTATTACAAAGAGGAGGTTCAGTTTTAATGTGCTAAAAATGTCTTTATGTATGCTACAATTCATTTAATAAAGGACATAAAGTTAGGATGATATCTATATCATTAACAATGACAAATCATAGTAAATTTAAAGCCTTTATATTAAAACTCATGTAAGCCCACAACCAACAAAATTCGCATCCAATAAGTGTGTTCATTTTTAAGTCCTTAACTTTGTTTTAATAGTTTTCATGTTTATTCTAATTTTATAGATTTATTTTTTTACTTTTAAAATAAATTTGCAATCTCTGGGTGAAAACCAAGTTACAGAATCAAATGCAATATCTTCTTGGATTCAAATTTTATTTAGATAATTCACAGCATAGATAATGCCATGTGGATAATCAATAATTTTCAGTCATAATCAAAGAAGAGTTACTTGTCATGGCAGTAGCAGGAGAGTCATGAGAATTTTCCCAGAGATAGGCATCATTGATAAATGTTCCAAAAATGAGGAACAGGTTTAGGGAAACAAAATATTAAGATATAGGAGTTTAGAGGGAAAGAAAGGGGAATGGATCAATATCTGACCATGGATACAATATATTAATTAGCCAGGTATCTCTGGTATGTGAATAGTCTTTGCAGTTCTGTAACTGAATAAGCAGAGACAGGATGTTTTGACTACATCTTTCACTTCTTAGACATTGATTTAGTCCATTTTGCTAAAATTGAATGACCAGTACATAATTCTTAGCTGGATCTTTTTTGTTTAACAAATTGAAATACTTAGGTTAGTAACTAGCCATGTGAAAAACTCATAAATATTAATGCAATGTTCTGAAACTTTCCATTTATTGTCCATGAATAGTCATTAAATATAGTGAAATAACTTGATTGAAAGTAAGCCCTAAACTTCTGTAATAAAGACACACTTCACTGGAAATTTTCCTGTAATATCATGATTTTATCTTTTGTTACTCTTTTTCATCAGTAATATAGAGAATTGCAGGGAAGATGACTGAGAAATAAAGGTCTGAGACTACCAAGCATAGCAAAATTCATTGCTTACATGAGGTTTAATGATCCCTACATTTGTTCAGTATTTGAGTCTGTATATAGTTCTTTACCATATTCAACCAAAACATGATATCGTTTTAGGTTTACAAAGCAAAGAGTTAGTCTTAAACTTGGGAAAAAAATTGCAGTTGCTGATATAAAGTTACTTTTTTTAATATCTTGGATTTTTTATATTAGCTAAATTTCTACAAGTAATGATTTGGGCAATAGTATAGCAAGAATTAATGTTTTAAAGAAAAACATGTGGAAAAAGGTAAATGTGGGCATATTAATCAGTCACAACTTATTCTGATATAGTTTTCCTCTAAATGTCACTGGTCTATGCCTTTTTGTGAAAATGGGAGTTTAAATAAGATAAGACTGAGGTAGAAGCTACAATTTTGGTCAGGGATACCATTATCAGAGTAACACTTCTTAAATGCCCAGTATATGAGCTTGATTTTATAGATTTTTCCTTTTCAAAGCAACCTGGAACAAAGAAGCCCTCAGCCATCATAAGTAGAAGAGGCCAAACAATGTGTATATATGTGAATATTATCAAGAACAATGGAATTTCAGCCTTTCCCAACTCTTGTTAATCATGGGTGCAATAACTGTGGACTGTACCACAATACTCAAAGTATAAGTCTGATAGTACAGTAATTAAAACTTTTGAGTTAATTAAAAATTGCTCCCCATCCATAGTCTAAATATCAGTAATGCCATTCTCCCTTTATGGGACATTTATCTTTACCTTTCTTTTCCTGAAAAATGCAAGGGCATTATGCTACCAAAAAGGGGTTTCAGTCTGATTCCCATAAACAAAGTGGGAAAGCTCTGAGGTCTGAAACATATGATTCTGCTACATATTGTGGTACATAGTATCACTGCTAAGTTCTGATAAACACTGGGATAAAACGTTTATGAAACAGTCTTTTACTCTAGTAAAATGAATGTGATCCCACTGCCTCAAAGCAAAATTAAAGAAAATGTTTGTGACCTTGGGTTTTGTTAGAGATTTCTTAGAAAAGCTAACAAAGCCCATAAATAAATAAACAAATATATGATGTCAAGAATATTCAAATTTCTGCTGTTTAAAGGACACAGTTAAGATTGAAAAGATAAGCTAAAAACTGGGTAAAATATTTGCAAAACACACACTTGATAAAAAGACTTGTAGCAAAATGCATGAAGAGAAATAACAATTCCATAGCAAAGCAAACAATAACAACAAAAAAACAAAATACTGAAATGGGCTAAAGATTTAAGCAAAAGATATATGGACAAACCCACAACAAACATAAGATTAAATGGTGAAAAGCTGAAAGCCTTCCCACTAAATTCCAGAACAAGACAAGAATGCCCACTCTCACCACTTCTATTCAACATAGTATTGGAAGTCCTAGCCACACCACAGCAATCAGACAGGAAAAAGAAATAAAATGTATCCAAAACAGAAGGAAAGAGGTAAAATTGTCATTCTATGCAGATAATATGATACTTTATATAGAAAGTCCTAAAAATTCCACACAAAATCTATTCAAACTGATAAATGAATTTAGCAAAGTAGCAGAATACAAGATTAATATACAAAAGTCTGTTGCATTTCTTTACATTAACAGTGAAATATCAGAAAGAGAAAGTAAAAAAAAAAAAAATTCCCGTTTAAAAATCTCATCAAAAATAAATAAAATACTTAGGAATAAACCTAACCAAGGAGGTTAAAGACTTAAACCCTGAGAACAATAAAACACTGATAAAGGAGATTGAAGATGATTCAAGGAAATGGAAAGATACTCTATGCTATTTGGATATGAAGATTTAATATTGTTAAAATGGCTATACTATCCAAAGCAACATATAGATTTAATGTGATCCCTATCAAATTTCCCACGTTATTTTTCACAGAGCTAGAACAAATAACCCTAAAATTTACATGGAGACACAAAAATCCAAAATTGCTAAAGCAAACCTGAGAAAAAGAACAAATCAGGAGGCATAACCTTCCCAGACTTCAGACAATACTACAAAGCTGTAGTAACTGAAACAGAATGGTATTGGAACAGAAACAGACATATATATCAATGGGACAGAATAGAGAGTCCAGAAATAAGCCCACACAACTGGACTTTAATCTTTGATAAAGAAGGCAAGATATACAATGTTGAAAAGACAGTATCTTTAGCAAATGAGGTTGAGAAAGCTGAACAGCTGCATGTAAATCAATGAAGTTAGAATACTCCTTCACACCATACACAAAAATAAACTCAAAATGGCTTAAAGATTTAAATATAAGACATGACACCATACAACTCCTGGAAGAGAACATAGGCAAAACATTCTCTGACATAAATCATAGCAACATTTTCTTAGGTCAGTCTCCCAAGACAATAGAAATAAAAGTGAAAATAAACAAATGGGACCTAATCAAATTTACAAGTGTTTGCACATCAATGGAAACCATAAACAAAATGAAAAAAAAGCTTACAGACTGGGAGAAAATATTTGCAAATGATGTGATCGACAAGGCCTTAATTTCTAAACTATACCAACAGTTCATACAACACAATATCAAAAAAATAAGCAACCCAATTCAAAAATGTAAGATTTAAATAGACATTTCTCCAAAGAAGACATACAGATGAGCAATAAGCACATGAAAGATGCTCAACATCGCTAAAGAACTGCAAATCAAACCATAATGAAGTATCACCTCACACCAGTCAGAATGGCCATCATCCAAAAGTCTACAAATATTGAATGCCAGAGAGGGTGTGGAGAAAACATAACTCTCCTACCCTGTTGGTGGAAATGCACATTGGTGCAGCCACTATGGAGAACAGTATGGAGGTTCCTTAAAAGACTAAAAATAGAGTTACCATATTATCCAGCAATTCCACTCCTGGGCATATATCCAAAAAAAATTAAAACTTTAATTCGAAAAGATACATGCACCACAATGTTCATTAGCAACACTATTTACAATAGCCAAGACATGGAAGCAAACTAAGTGTCCATTGACAGAGGAGTGGATAAAGAAGATGTGGTATATATACACACTGGAATATTACTCAGCCATAATAAAAAATAAAATAATGCCATTTGCAGCAATGCAGATAGACCTAGAGATTATCACACTAAGTGAAGTAAGTTGATTGACAATGTCAAATATTTTATGATATCATTTATATGTGGAGTCTAAAAAATAGTACAAATGAACTTATTTACAAAACAGAAAGAGACTGACAGGCATAGAAAACAAATTTATAGTTACCAAAGGGGAAAAAGTGGGAGGGGTTAAATTATGAATGTGGGATTAACAGATAAGCACCATTAAACAATATATATAAAATGGATTAACAATAAAGATTTACTGCATAGCACAGGGAACTGTATTCAATATCTTATAATAACCTATAATGGAAAACAATCCAAAGAAAATTATATATATATATATATATATATATATATCCAAATCACTTTGCTATACACCTGAAACTGACATAACATTGTAACTCAACTATACTTCAATAAAAATGTTTAAAAAGATATATGTGGGGTTTCCCTGGTGGCGCCGTGGTTGAGAGTCCGCCTGCCGATGCAGGGGACACGGGTTCGTGCCCCGGTCCGGGAAGATACCACATGCTGCAGAGTGGCTGGGCCCGTGAGCCATGGCTGCTGAGCCTGCGCGTCCGGAGCCTGTGCTCCGCAACGGGAGAGGCCACAACAGTGAGAGGTCCGCGTACCGCAAAAAAAAAAGATATATGTGTGACAATGTAGCATATTTAAGATGCTCAACAACATTATTCATTAGGGGAATGAATGTAAATTTAAATCACAATGAGATATCACTACACACATAAAAGAATGCATTAAAATATACACATAAGCAACAACCTGGCAATATCAAGTGCTAGTGAGGTTGAAGAACAATTGGAATTATTGTACCATTGTTGGTGGGAATGGAAAATGGGAAAGCTACTTTGGAAAATATTGTGTCAGTTATTCATAAAGTTAAACATGCTTAAGAAACAAGAAGGAGGTCCCTGTAGCTTCTAAGTATAAGAAATAAAAGACTAGTAGGAAATTTGAGGACAATGCCATCTAGTAATTCTAGGCAAGGTAGATGTTTAGGTTGAAGGTATTTTGCAAGAACAAGATACAAGACTGTCTAATTTACTGCCCTATGGACGATTATCAGCTTTTTGGAATTAACAACTGATAGTGTATTTAATGAGAAGGGCAATAGTGGGAAAAGAAAACATTCAGGGAACATGCAGTTCTGGTGCCAAACAAGATTTGAAGAATTGTTCCTTTCATTCATCTATATTTCTCAGGGAACATGGATGAACCTGGAGGACATTATGCTAAGTGAAACAAGTCAGGCAGAAAAAGACACAGTATGATCTCCCTTATATGTGGAACCTAAAAAGTCAAACTCATAGAAACAGTAGAATGGTGGTTGCCAAGGGCTGAAATTTAAGGGAAAGGAGAAGATATTGGTTAAAGGACAGAAACTTTTAGTTATAAGATGATTAATTCTGGAAACCCATGCAGATTCTTGCCAGAAATTTCTAGGCATGGTTATTATAATGCCATTGGCCTTGGCTGTGTCAGGATTATGGAACTTCTTGTCATAAAGTATATTCCTTTATATATTCCAATATATATTCCATATATTCCAAGATATGTTGGCAAACAGATACATAGAGGTGAGAAGGAGTCTTGAAAAAAGTAGTGAGTAGAATTAGAACAGATCTGGAGGAATTTCTTAAGAATAATGCAAGTGCTTTTGTCACCACATAAAGTATGATTTACACAACTGCATTTTGTATCATGTAAAGAGGTAATTAATCATGGAGAATATACCCCTACCGATTAAACTCCACTCAGCATGGTGGACTCAATTTTCTCTTGTGTACCAAACTGAAATCCCTAATATATGTTGACATTTCTGACAGGGAATTTTGGCTCCTTTGGCCACTTATTTAGACTTTAGAGATCTTCGTGTTTCCTATCCATCTTTGGTAAGTCAAGACAAACTGTGGAGATTTAAGGTGAAAAGTAGAGTTCAGTAAGTTATGTTCCACTGGATACCTAGAGAGTTATTTTACATTATAAAGTAATTTCACTAACTAAACTTAACAGTGAAGAATCCCATGTAACAGTTCTGTAATTTGTGATATCACTGTGTTAGAGGGCTTTTGTTTATATTAAAAGTCGATAGTCTATCCCAGGTTATTTTTCTAACATGGAATTCAGCTTTTCTTTATACATTGGATTTTTTTTTCCTGGGGACTACACTTCCATCAGTGAGGCTAAAAGGAGACAACGCTAGGTAGCCCCTTTACTAGTTCCTCTAAAAGCAGGTTTTTGTGTTTTTTTAATGTGTAATTAGTGACCCTCTTTAATGTAAATACAGAGTGAGACTTGTGAGCACACTCATTCTGAATATATACCTGAATAATGGATGTAGACATGTGGCTGCATGATTTCCAGTGTCACTTTGGGTTCATTGGAAGGAAAGAAGAATGGTCTACATTAGTTAGCTTGTGTAAATATAGGCCACTATCCACATATTTATTCTAGAAAAATTGGGAGGCCATGAAGTACAAGGGTTTTACCCTCATTTACTAGTGTGTGTTGTCCTGATGTCTTCTTTCAGGTACACACACAGGATGTATAATCTCATTTAAACTGTATATAAAAGAATTAGAAATCCATGGACAGCTCATTGTCAAAATTACCTCTGTTGAAGTTAATCATCTCTCATTTGACAAGATAATTTAATATACTGATTAGTGATGTTAAGTGATTCAAATATTCTCAGAGAAGTGCCATGCAGGCAGTACGACATACAATCCTAACTCTCTGTGTTTTCAATTAACAAGTGGAAGGAAAACAAGACAATCCATGTGTACCTGAAACTCAGTGCATTAAAGAAATTTCTAAATTGGAAAAGAGAGTTCAGCCATCATCCCCTTCACTACCCCAAATCAGCTGACTTTTCTTTAGTTTGGAGAAAGGGTGGTAATTAAACCCATTAAAACATCTTATGAGTAAGCATGGTGCTAACAGTGTGCTCAAGAACAAAACATGGTCAACTAACCACTTACTTCTGCCAGTGGCACATGAAGTGATATTAAGTATAGAATCAGAGGACAACTGATATTTCACTTTTCCTGAGGCACTGAGGTATAGAATTTCCAAGGAAATGAATAGCTTATATAATCATCTTCTTTGTATGTAGATAAGAGGAAAATAATAAAGCTCAGTTGTTGGTTTCCTGGCACTCAGGACAAGACACATTGTCTTCTTGCAAGTGGACATAGAGTTGAGAAGAAAATATTGGAATCAGCCCCTTAAAAATTGTGAATCAAAAATTTCCAGTAATAGTAATTACAAGGCCACAGCAACCCTGCTTAATATCCTTTACATGTGGCTTTTTTTTTTCTCAAAGGTTTAGAATCTCCTTTTCCCCCAGTGTTCTAAAATTTCACAGTAATAACTATGGTGTAGATCTTACATTCTCGTTAATCCAAGTGTTTGGGAGGCTCTTCCAATCTGAATATGAACAATTTTCAGTCCTGATAATTTTTTTGTATTTATTATATATTTTCTTTTCTAACTTCTGCCCAGAAAACTTCTGTTTTCTCTGTCTTTCAGGGAACCATTTTAGTTGGACTCCTAGATTGAAACTCTAATTTTCATATATTTCCTTGCTTTCTTTCTCTGTATTCTATAATTCTAATTTCTGAAAGATTTCTCTTTCAAAAATCTATAAATCTAAAAAAAATTAGTTACCATATTTTCAAATATCTTTTTGATGATTTTTTTTAACGTCTTTTTTGGGGTATAATTCCTTTACAATGGTGTGCTAGTTTCTGCTCTATAACAAAGTGAATCAGTTATACATATACATATGTTCCAATATCTCTTCCCTCTTGCGTCTCCCTCCCTCCCACCCTCCCTATCCTACCCCTCTAGGGGGTCACCCAGCTGATATCCCTGTGCTATGCGGCTGCTTCCCAATAGCTATCTACCTTACATTTGTTAGTGTATATATGCCCATGCCGCTCTCTCGCTTTGTCATAGCTCACCCTTCCGCCTCCCCATACCCTCAAGTCCATTCTCCAGTAGGTCTGTGTTTTTATTCCTGTCTTACCCCTAGGTTCTTCCTGACATTTTTTTTTCTTAAATTCCATATATATGTGTTAGCATACAGCATTTGTCTTTCTGTTTCTGACTTACTTCACTCTGTATGACAGACTCTAGGTCTTTCCACCTCATTACAAATAGCTCAATTTTGTTTCTTTTTATGGCTGAGTAATATTCCATTGTATATATGTGCCACTTCTTTTTTATCCATTCATCCAATGATGGGCACTTAGGTTGTTTCCATCTCCTGGCTATTGTAAATAGAGCTGCAATGAACATTTTGGTACATGACTCTTTTTGAATTATGGTTTTCTCAGGGTATATGCCCAGTTGTGGGATTGCTGGGTCATATGGTAGTTCTATTTGTAGTTTTTAAGGAACTTCCATACTGTTCTCCATAGTGGCTGAACCAATTCACATTCCCATCAGCAGTGCAAGAGTGATCCCTTTTCTCCACACGCTCTCCAGCATTTATTGTTTCTAGATTTTTTGATGATGGCCATTCTGACTGGTGTGAGATGATATCTCATAGTTTTGATTTGCATTTCTCTAATAATTAATGATGATGAACATTCTTTCATGTGTTTGTTGTCAGTCTGTATATCTTCTTTGGAGAAATGTCTATTTAGGTCTTCTGCCCATTTTATGATTGGGTTGTTTGTTTTTTTGTTATTGAGCTGCATGAGCTGCTTGTAAATTTTGGAAATTAATCCTTTGTCAGTTGCTTCATTTGCAAATATTTTCTCCCATTCTGAGGGTTGTCTTTCGGTCCTGTTTATGGTTTCCTTTGCTGTGCAAAAGATTTGAAGTTTCATTAGGTCCCATTTGTTTACTTTTGTTTTTATTTCCATTTCTCTAGGAAGTGGGTCAAAAAGGATCTTGCTGTGATTTATGTCATAGACTGTTCTGCCTAGGTTTTCCTCTAAGAGTTTGATAGTTTCTGGCCTTATATTTAGGTCTTTAATCCATTTTGCACTTATTTTTCTGCATGGTGTAAGGGAGTGATCTAATCTCATACTTTTACATGTAGCTGTCCAGTTTTCCCAGCACCACTTATTGAAGAGGCTGTCCTTTCTCCACTGTACATTCCTGCCTCCTTTATCAAAGATAAGGTGACCATATGTGTGTGGGTTTATCTCTGGGCTTTCTATCCTGTTCCATTGATCTATATTTCTGTTTTTGTACCAGTACCATACTGTATTGATCACTGTAGCTTTGTAGTATAGTCTGAAGTCAGGGAGCCTGATTTCTCCAGCTCCATTTTTAATTCTCTAGATTGCTTTGGCTATTCGAGGTCTTTTGTGTTTCCATACAAATTGTGAAATTTTTTGTTCTAGTTCTGTGAAAAATGCCAGTGGTAGTTTGATAGGGATTGCATTGAATGTATAGATTGCTTTGGGTAGCAGAGTCATTTTAACAATGTTGATTCTTCCAATCTAAGAACATGGTGTATCTCTCCATCTATTTGTATCATCTTTAATTTCTTTCATCAGTGTCTTATAATTTTCTGCATACAGGTCTTTTGTCTCCTTAGGTAGGTTTATTCCTAGATATTTTATTCTTTTTGTTGCAATGGTAAATGGGAGTGTTTTCTTGATTTCACTTTCAGATTTTTCATCATTAATGTATAGGAATGCAAGAGATTTCTGTACATTAATTTTGTATCCTGCAACTTTACCAAATTCATTGATTATCTCTAGTAGTTTCCTGGTAGCATCTTTAGGATTCTCTATGTATAATATCATGTCATCTGCAAACAGTGACAGCTTTACTTTTCCTTTTCCGATTTGGATTCCTTTTATTTCCTTTTCTTTTCTGATTGCTGTGTCTAAAACTTCCAAAACTATGTTGAATAAGAGTGGTGAGAGTGAGCAACCTTGTCTTGTTCCTGATCTTAGTGGAAATGCTTTCAGTTTTTCACCATTGAGGATGATGTTGGCTGTGGGCTTGTCATATATGGCCTTTATTATGTTGAGGAAAGTTCCCTCTATGCCTACTTTATTCAGGGTTTTTATCATAAATGGGTGTTGAATTTTTTCAAAAGCTTTCTCTGCATCTATTGAGATGATCATATGGTTTTTCTCCTTCAATTTGTTAATATGGTTTATCACATTGATAGATTTGCGTATATTGAAGAATCCTTGTATTCCTGGAATAAACCCCACTTGATCATGGTGTATGATCCTTTTAATGTGCTGTTGGATTCTGTTTGCTAGTATTTTGTTGAGGATTTTTGCATATGTTCATCAGTGATATTGGCCTGTAGTTTTCTTTCTTTGTGACATCCTTGTCTGGTTTTGGTATCAAGGTGATGGTGGCCTCATAGAAGGAATTTGGGAGTGTTCTTCCCTCTGCTATATTTTGGAAGAGTTTGAGCAGGATAGGTGTTAGCTCTTCTCTAAATGTTTGATAGAATTCGCCTGTGAACCCATCTGGTACTGGGTTTTTGTTTGTTGGATGATTTTTAATCACAGTTTCAATTTCATTGCTTGTGATCTGCCTGTTCATATTTTCTATTTCTTCCTGATTCAGTCTTCACAGGTTGTGCATTTCTAAGAATTTGTCCATTTCTTCCAGGCTGTCCATTTTATTGGCATAGAGTTGCTTGTAGTAATCTCTCATGATCTTTTGTATTTCTGCAGTGTCAGTTGTTACTTCTCCTTTTTCATTTCTAATTCTATTGATCTGAGTCTTCTCCCTTTTTTTTTTTTTTTTTGATGAGTCTGGCTAATGGTTTATCTATTTTGTTTACCTTCTCAAAGAACCAGCTTTTAGTTTTATTGATCTTTGCTATTGTTACTTTCATTTCTTTTTCATTTATTTCTGATCTGATTTTTATGATTTCTATCCTTCTGCTAACTTTGGGGTTTTTTTTTTTTTTTTCTTGATCTTCTTTCTCTAATTGCTTTAGGTGCAAGGTTAGGTTTTTTATTCGAGATGTTTCCTGCTTCTTAAGGTGGGCTTGTATTGCTATAAACTTCCCTCTTAGGACTGCTTTTGCTGCATCCCATTGGTTTTGGGTTGTTGTGTCTCCATTGTCATTCGTTTCTAGGTATTTTTTTAATTTCCTCTTTGATTTCTTCAGTGATTACTTAGTTATTAAGTAGTGTATTGTTTAGCCTCCATGTGTTTGTATATTTTACAGATCTCTTCTTGTAATTGATATCTGGTCTCATGGTGTTGTGGTCGGAAAAGATACTTGATATAATTTCAATTTTCTTAAATTTACCACGGCTTGATTTGTGACCCAAGATGTGATCTATCCTGGAGAATGTTCCATGAGCACTTGAGAAAAATGTGTATTCTGTTGTTTTTGGATGGAGTGTCCTATAAATATCAATTAAGTCCATCTTGTTTAATGCATCATTTAAAGCTTGTGTTTCCTTATTTATTTTCATTTTGGATGATCTGTCCATTGGTGAAAGTGGGGTGTTAAAGTCCCATACTATGAATGTGTTACTGTCAATTTCCCCTTTTATGGCTGTTAGTATTTGCCTTATATACATAAGGTGCTCCTCTGTTGGGTGAATAAATATTTACAATTGTTATATCTTCTCTTGGATCGATCTCTTGATCATTATGTAGTGTCCTTCTTTGTCTCTTCTAATAGTCTTTATTTTAAAGTCTACTTTGTCTGATATGAGAATTGCTACTCCAGTGCTCTTTTGTTTTCCATTTGCATGGAATATCTTTTTCCATCCCCTTACTTTCAGTCTGTATGGTCTCTAGGTCTGAAGTGGGTTTCTTGTAGACAGCATATACATGGGTCTCTTTTTTGTATTCATTCAGCCAATCTGTGTCTTTCGGTGGGAGCATTTAGTCCATTTACATTTAAGGTAATTATCGATATATATGTTCCTATTCCCATTTTCTAAATTGTTTTGGGTTCGTTATTATTGGTCTTTTCCTTCTCTTGTTTTTCTTGCCTAGAGAAGTTCCTTTAGCATTTGTTGTAAAGCTGGTTTGGTGGTGCTGAACTCTCTCAGCTTTTCCTTGTCTGTAAAGGTTTTAATTTCTCCATCAAATCTGAATGAGATCCTTGCTGTGTAGAGTAATCTTGGTTGCAGGTTTTTCTCCTTCATCACTTTCAGTATGTCCTGCCAGTCCCTTCTGGCTTGCAGAGTTTCTGCTGAGAGATAGGCTCTTAACCTTATGGGGATTCCCTTGTGTGTTATTTGTTGTTTTTTTTTTTCCCTTGCTGCTTTTAATATGCTTTGTTGTATTTAGTTTTTGACAGTTTGATTAATATGTGTCTTGGCATATTTCTCCATGGATTTATCCTGTATGGGACTCTCTGTGCTTCCTGGACTTGATTAACTATTTCCTTTCCCATATTAGGGAAGCTTTCAACTATAATCTCCTCAAATATTTTCTCCATCCCTTTCTTTTTCTCTTCTTCTTCTGGAACCCCTATAATTCTAATGTTGGTCTGTTAAAAGTTGTCCCAGAGGTCTCTGAGACTGTCCTCAGTTCTTTTCATTCTTTTTTCTTTATTCTACTCTGCAGTAGTTATTTCCACTATTTTATCTTCCAGGTCACTTATCCGTTCTTCTGCCTCAGTTATTCTGCTATTGATCCCATCTAGAGTCTTCTTCATTTAATTTATTGTGTTGTTCATCATTGTTTGTTTCATCTTTAGTTCTTCTAGGTCCTTGTTAAATGTTTCTTGCATTTTGTCCATTCTATTTCCAAGATTTTGAATCATCTTTACTATCATTATTCTGAATTCTTTTTCAGGTAGACTGCCTATTTCCTCTTCATTTGTTAGGTCTGGTGCATTTTTATCTTGCTCCTTCATCAGCTGTGTTTTTCTGTCTTCTCATTTTGCTTATCTTACTGTGTTTGGGGTCTCCTTTTTGCAGGCTGCAGGTTCATAGTTCCCATTGTTTTTAATGTTTGTCCCCAGTGGCTAAGGTTGGTTCAGTGGGTTATGTAGGTTTCCTAGTGGAGGGGACTAGTGCCTGTGTTCTGGTGGATGAGGCTTGTTCTTGTCTCTCTAGTGGGCAGGTCCATGTCTGGTGGTGTGTTTTGGGGTGTCTGTGGACTTATTATGATTTTAGGCAGCCTCTCTGCTAATGGGTGTGGTTGTGTTCCTGTTTGCTAGTTGTTTGGCATAGGTTGTCCAGCACTGTAGCTTGCTGGTCGTTGAGTGAAGCTGGGTCCTGGTGTTGAGATGGAGATCTCTGGGAGATTTTTGCCGTTTGATATTATGTGGGGCTTGGAGGTCTCTTGTTGACCAGTGTCCTGAAGTTGGCTCTCCCACCTCAGAGGCAGAGCCCTGACTCCTGCCTGGAGCACCAAGAGCCTTTCATCCACACAGCTCAGAATAAAATGGAGAAAATGTAGAGAGAAAGAATTAGTAGAAGAAGGAGGAAAGAAAGAAAGAAAGAAAGAAAGAAAGAAAGAAAGAAAGAAAGAAAGAAAGAAAGAAAGAAAGAAAGAAAGAAAGAAAGAAAAAAAGAAGG
This sequence comes from Globicephala melas, assembly GCF_963455315.2. NCBI lineage: Eukaryota > Metazoa > Chordata > Mammalia > Artiodactyla > Delphinidae > Globicephala > Globicephala melas. The sequence goes on from NC_083325.1 coordinate 22,053,088, forward strand.
AAGGAAAAGAGGGAAGGAAGGAAGGAAAGAAGAAAGGAAGAAAGAAGGAAAGAAAGAAGTAAAGAAGGAAAGAAGAAAAAAAGGAGGGAGAGGGGGAATGAGGTAAGGACAAAGGAAGGAAGGAAGGAAGGAGGGAAGGAAGGAAGGAAGAAAGAAAGAAAGAAAGAAGTAAAGAAGGAAAGAAGGATAAAAAGGAGGGAGGGAGGGAGGGAGGAAGGAAGGAAGGAGGGAAGGAAGGAAAAAAGAAAGAAAGAAGATACAGTAGAATAAAGTAAAGTAAAATAAAATAAAGTTATTAAATTAAAAAAATAATTATTTAGGAAAAAAAAGGGACCGATAGAACCGTAGGACAAATGGTGGAAGCAAAGCTATACAGACAAAATCTTACACAGAAGCATACACATACACCCTCACAAAAAGAGGTAAAGGGGAAAAAAACACATATCTTGCTCTCAAAGTCCACCTCTTCAGTTTGGGATGATTCACTGTCTAAAGGAGGGAAAGAAAGAAAGAAAGAAAGATGAAAGAAAGAAAGAAAGAAAGAAAGAAAGAAAGAAAGAAAGAAAGAAAGAAAGAAAGAAAGAAAGAAAGAAAGAAAGAAAGAAAGAAGGAAGGAAGGAAGGAAGGAAGGAAGAAGGTAAAGTATAATAAAGTTATTAAAATTAAAATTAATTATTAAGAATAAAAATAAAAAAAACAAAAAAACAGATGGATAGAACCTTAGGACAGATGGTGGAAGCAAAGCTATACAGACAAAATCTCACACAGAAGCGTACACATACACACTCACAAAAAGAGGAAAAGGGGAAAAAAATCATAA